>NC_051182.1:128208849-128272974 GCF_013339695.2 Rhipicephalus sanguineus
TCAAGTTCGCTCCTACACGGATAAAGCAAATATTTGATACCATACTCGATTACAGAGAACATTCGGGTTTCACAAGCGAACTGAATTGCGCGCTCTCAACTCTTACGGACATTGTTTAGGCTTCAACTTGAAAGTACCGCATCTTATAAGGTCTTTCTTTGTTTACTTTTTGTTTGGCCAATACGCATAGGGTTGTAATTTTGTGACCTTCTATTTTGTTTGTCCCCTTTGATTAAGAATGGAAAAAAAAAAGCAGCCATCAACTACAGCTACATGTGTCGAGAAGCTGTTATTGACAACTTTTCGGAGAGCATAGTGAAACGTGAAACATTAAATAAGCCACACTGATTCGGCTACGTATTCCATCAGACTTTTAAAATGCGGTGTCGGAAAGAAAACGACTGGGAAGCTCTGTACTATAAGAATGTTCCGTACAGAAAGTTCTTGTTGCTAGGCAGGAGCAAGATCTCTGGGTCAACGTCCAAATGACACAGGAAAGTGTACCAGAATTACTAGTATATACAGAGCAAAGCGAAACCTCGTGATCCCAACAAACGAAGAGACAAGAAAAAAAAACACAAACAAATATAACACGATTGACGACTACTATCTATGTTCTCTATCGTCCCGGTTTCTGTTTGTTGCGCAATTATAATGCCCGCCCTGGTAGCGTAACCGCGCCTGGTACGCTTACCTTTTATAGTTTTTTTTTTTTTGGTTCTCGCGTACAGCGTAATCGAATACCGAGGCTAGCCTAGCACGGCGGCGCAGGCTACGATGGTTGTTGGATGCCGTGGATATGCGACGCGCCACCGAAACACCTGCTAGCAGATGCTGCGAGCTGTGCGTCCTGCGCGCTAAGTCCACCACCGATGACGGCATACCGAGCAGCGTTCGGTTTCAGACGTCACAACAACAAAGACGGCTGCACACAACCATCCACTGGTCCATTCGTGCGACGAGAGTGTTCGATGTCGGAATGCGAACGGGACCCAAAGCGAAACGCTCTCCAAAATGCGCTGTCGTGCCTTGTGCCTGACTTGTCAACACACACTCACAAGTCAGACGCCACAGAGCTGCTGCAGCAGCAGCAGCAAGAGTCCATCCACCCACGATACGGTCGAGTCGTGTCGGCTCGCATGACACCGAACACGTCGGTCTGCCATGCAAGGAACGTTCTCCTGCATTCCCCGACGCGCATCTTCTGCAGCCGCGTCGCTAGTCAGGTGACCAAGTACATACGTGGTGATGTGTATTTGGTCGACTGGCGTACAGCACACACTATATATAGGAGGTATATCGGGTGACTGTTTGTCAGATCTCTTCTGTATCAGGCACGTGAGGACAAACACAAGACGACAAGACACTCTCCCCCGCGTTGTTACTAAACCATGTTTAACTCGAAACTCGCATGCCCAATTCTATATGACGATGATTATTACGATCTGGTTGATTATTAAATTCCCTCTAAATGTTAGCGGCGATACGTATTCACGTATTAGCCAGCCTGCGTGTTATGATCATGTGTTGATCCATCTTGTGCACCACAGCACACTGGCAACGAAAGCCTTCGGGATCGAGACACTTGCGGAGATTACACCAAAACTTTTCGCGCCTTTCCGCTAGGGGAAAGGGCGCATGCGCCTAGCACCGTGAAAAAAAGAGGCGCATCTCGCGAAGTCTACATATATATCTGTATTTTGCATTTCCGCGTTAGCGTTTAATTTGGCCATGAATGTATGTCTAGTACACGTGCACCGATTAGTACTGCACCATGGCGTGGTAGCCAACGCCTCCAGATCCTATACTCTGCTACTCAGATAAGCTTACTGATAATAACCCTCGGAATTTGCAAGCAGCCATGCCACTCATACACACCATAACCCTGTGATGCGAACGAGTTTGGTGTGCATAGCTATACAGTCGGCTCGTGGCGACTATAAATTGGTCGGGGGGGGGGGGGGGGGGGTCTCTGTTGGGTGTGGTGTGGTGCGGCTGTTCGTGAGTCGCATATCACATCTGTACCGACATCGACGCGCAAGGACGAGGCGGTGCGTGACGGATGGAATTCCCGCGGTATCTCGCGAGAGAGACACAGAGGACGCCAATAAGCCACGCACGCCCATGTGAGCGTTGAAGTGTATAGCCATGGAAACCGCGTAACACTCGCCCCATGGAGCTTATATACAACGGCACAATAGAGCAAAGAACGTGGATTGGGTAAGACGGGAAAGCAAGTGATCCGTCACGCGTAGCCAATTAGATAGTCTCGTTAAAAAAAAAAAAAAGGTCCCTCGAGGGAACAGACGCGTGCAGCATGCAAGGGTGAGGACGCGGGTTCGATACCCAGGCATGGCGACCGCATTTCGGTGGACAGCGAAAAGTGAAATGTAAAGAACAAACACCAGCGTACCTACAGTTTTGAGAAGGCTCACGCTAAACAACCACAAGCGTGCACATGCATGATAATCATAACGTTGTTTGGAACGATTATTTTTACGAGATTATTTTTTATAATTCCAAGTTCCGTGCAGTTGAGCATTTCTCCCTTTTTATTCGCGACACTCGTTATATAACGCAGCCTAAATAAAATTTTTTGTTCAGATATGAAAACATGGGAAAGTGATGTAAAAACATGGCAAGGTAGGCTGCGTTACATAGAGCCCAGGCATACCAAGAAAACAGGAAACAAAGAAACAATTAAAACCACCATGCATACGCAATCGCTATAGCGTCCAAATAGTGTCTTCGTGCGCAGAGTCCGAAACACGGAAGAGTCACACAGATGAGACGACCGCGAATAGCGCCCAAACAGATACTCGTTTCATGCACTTACAGTCAAAGTACACTTCGATCGGACCTGTGACCAATAGGTGATCGATATGCGGAGAAACGATATGAGCAATCTATATAGATACAGCGAGTGTATACTTTCAACTATATATAATTACCGCACAGATCTCGATCCAATAGATACCAGCGAGTGTCCTTTCAACGATAATTACTGCCACAGATCTCGATCTCCGAATCATCAGCCCGACCTCTACGTATGTAGGAAGAAGATATATATGTTTCGCGTCATGATACACGGAGCCAATTACTGCTACCTAGCGCAAGTGGCCCAATCTGGGAGTGGACCGACCGTGCCAGTGACCAAGGCACATCGCGTTGGGGATGCCTCGTTTCGAAGACGACGAGGAAAAGAAGTCTAAGCTTCCTCGGCTGTTCTTTCTTTTTTTATTTTTAAGATCTGGGAGAGAGAATCGGTGTCAAGTGTGAAAGCTCGCATCGGCGCCGTTCGCCCAGGCAGTCAGTCGGCCTGCCGGCCCGTGCAGAGCGGCGGCCTTGGGATAGGCGTGGGAATGGGACTCTTGGGTGCCCGGAACGCCTCGAGCTATATGCACAACTTTCGAGAGAAGACCTCGCGAAGGACGATGACGCGAAAGACCAGCGAGAATTGGACAGGTATCATTCAAGGCGTCGTGAATTCAAAGGCTGAGCCGGGCCCCAGCAAGAGTTGTTATTAATTTGCGAGAGATTTTACGGTTCACTTTCCTTTTTGGGGGTCTTACGTCGCAAAACCACGATATGCTCATAAAGCGCGCCGTAGTGAAGTGCTCAGGAAGTTTCGACCATCTGGTGTTCTTTAACGGGCACTGACACTGCAGAGTGCACGAGCCTCTAGCATTTCGCCTCCGTCGAAATGCGACCGCCGCGGCCGGGCTCGAACCCGCGGCCTTCGAGTCTGCTGTCAAGCGCCACAACCGCTAGACCACCGCGGCGGGTAAAGAAAGAAAGAAAGAAGAAAAAAGAAGAAAGAAAGAAAGAAAGGTAAAGAAAGAAATGAAAGAAGAAAGAAAAGAAAGAAGAAAGAAAGAAGAAACGCATCCCCCCTAACTCGGCACTCTGCATTTCTTTTTAACGCATTCCCTTCAGACCCCACAAGCAGAGCTTCGCAGTTTCCACCTGATCGGAGCTTATACAACCATAAACAGACGCCACGAATCGCAACCTTAATCGCCTAGGCGTTCCCCCTACCTTTTTTTTTTTACGATTCGCGCAAAAGAAAATGATAGAAAATAGAAACCACGCGCATTCCACGGCTAACCCGCATACGCGTACGGCCTGCCGGCATTACAGGAACGGACAACCCTTCCGGAGGGCGTCGGTCAAGCGTGAAAATCGCTCTTTTCATCCGAAACGTCATCTTTCAATTCTGTACAGCCCGCATACATACCTCGGCGTGGTAGGGACAAGACCTAAAAGGGTCACCGCCTAAAATAAGTACAGAGTTCCTCCTTGAATGTCTATTCTCTCTTCCGAACCAACCTCATCAAAGCCCCGATGCCCACTCTTCTTAAAGCCTTTTCTCGCATGCACAAACGCACACACGACGCCGCTGCAAACAACCGAGCAACATAAAAGGAAACCTTCAAAACAGAGCAGTCGCAAACGGATTGACGACCGGTCGACCAGTAAGGCCTGCCTCGCATGCATCTCTTTTCGAACACACAGCGCGCGCCAAACGCCAAATCCCCAAACCAGTGATGCTCGCTCTCTCAAAACACCGCCACTCCTATTGCTGCAAGAAGGCATCGCATCCCCCCCCCCCTTCTCAAAGCCAAGGATGCCTCGGAAGAAACCACTTCTAAATCTCGGCATACAACGCAGCTCCTACGAATGCATGCAGCAGATCAGTAAAGCTACAGCAAAGCAAAGCAAAGCGACAGACCGGCATCAAAACCGGTTAGTCTCTTCCGACTCGCCCCCAAAGCCAAGCCAAGCCCTGCCAAGGCAACGCCGACGAATCGCCGCTCGCGCACCGAAGAGACCGACGGACGGGGTCGACCGCAAGGTGCACGGCGCAGTACCAACCGCAAGCAACAGCCAAGAGCAAAGATCAAAGCCAAAGGAAAAGAAAGGCATCCCTTCTTCGAGGAGCCAAGCCAAGACCGGCCGCTAGGAAAGACGAAGCGGTGCCGTCGTCTGCTACGTGCCGTCTGCTTTTTTTTTTTTTTCCGTTGCGTAAAAAGGTTGCCCCCAGCGGGGAGGACGACAAGGGAAGCCGGTGATCGAAGAGAGGCGCTTTTCTGAAGCCACATACGAAGCCGTTGGCTTAGCCGATCGAGGTCAAGGCACTTCTCGACTCGCTTGTTTACTTAGGCGAGGGGGAGAAAACGACGCGGATCGGCTTTATATGTAAGCGATTCGAAATGCGAGGCCGAGGAAGAGGAGACATTATAGGACGAACGCTGCAGATGACTTCGACATTTCGTCTGATCACCCTGTCCATTTTTTCTTGCTTGCGAGTAAGTAAATTTCCCAGTCTAAGGCGCATGGGAGTCGACCGTTTTACGAAGAACTTTTTAAACGTCGTTGTGAATCACTTAAAGGAAGAAAAGAGGATGAATTTGTGTCAAGGCAAAACTGACGATTCATACAGCATACATTGGCGCTGGACGCGAAGCGTAATGAACCGCATCCATTGGCTCTGGCTTTGAATTGCGATCCAAGGACACTTGACGAGGATCTTGAGACATCTTCCGTCCCATCGTTTAAAAAAACGAGGGCAATATGAAAGTCAACGCGGCTTACCGGTGAAGACGAGTAATTCAAAGTTTCACTGAGTCTTTGACACTGTACTCTGTCCGCATCATGTCTGTAGCGTTGGATATAGCAAAATACCAGCCACACAGATCAGAGTGTCTCAACGAGCGATTAACCACCGTTCAGCAGCCAAATGAACAGCGGTAGCCTCAACGGAGTATTAGTAGCGATCAGTTGCTTACGATGGGCAAACGCTGCTCTTTTCGAATCCTACTAGACACTGATTACGAACGGCTAATTCTTTCGACATGTAGGTACGGGGACCTCAATTTGCAGCCAAAACGGCGCTATCGGTAGAAAAGATCACAACTCAAGCGTTTACGAAATGGATCAGCTCCGCAGTGTGGCTGCCTTCGCAGGAAAATTAGGCGGGAACAACCAAAACACCATCCCCAAAAAGAAAAGAAGTCTGTTTAACTCCATGGTGGGAAAGTCGGCGACTCCCGTTCACTGTACACTCAAAATAGAGTTGTCCCCTTCGAGGCGTCTTTCTGTCACACAACAGAATCTGGTTTGCTTGCGTTTTAGGGGCGAAGCTCCTTAAGGCGGCACCCGTTCGTCCCTCGTCGTGCTCGTAGTAGTGAGTAACAAGTCTTACCCTTTGACCTCCAAGGTGGTGCCGGTGGGAGATTTCTCCTGTGCGTTGTTGAACAATAAAAAATTCGCAGCGTGCGCGTTAACTAAAAGCCGAATTCTTCTGTCTCTGTAGAAGAGTAAGTGTTAGCTAAAAGCCGACTTCTTCTGTCTCTCATTCCCATTAGCAGCCATTGTTTACCTCCAAGGTAGTGCCTGGTGAGATTTCTCCTGTGCGTGATTAAACAATAAAAATTTTGTTCAAAACGCCGTTGATTGATGAAATAAACCAACGAAAGACGCCAGATGTTTTGTAAAAACAAAACGAAAGAACGCCAGATGTTTCTAAAGCAAAACGAAAAAGACGCCAGCTGCTTAACGAAAGACGCAAGGTGTTTTCTAAAGCAATGGTTTTCTAAACAATGAAAATTCACAGCGTACATGTAAAATTAAAGTGAGCTGCAAGTCGTCATAACTCATCGAACCTTTAGTATAAACGCGCCCGATCTCACGTCGGTGATGATGTACTGGGCAGAATTCACGGAAGATTCACGGTTTACCGATGAACCTCCGCAGCTTCGCCCACTCATCATCATTCACTCCGTGGATATGCTGTGATTTTTTTTTTCTCTTGAAGACTGGCGATCTTATCTGACTATAATCAACCGTCCCGGGACTCAGATTGGCTTCACGCGAGCAGCGACTCTTCGGCCCAGGAAACGATTGCCAACTGATTCTTGCTTTCGCTACTTACCTAGAAAAAAAAAAAAATGTTACGTCACGCTAGTGGCGCGTGCGCAGCTCGTGATCTGAAATTAACGTGCGCACAGCATGCAAAGCAAGGAAAGGAACACAAGATAGACGGTGATGATGGTTTGTGCGGCAAAGGTACGCCACAAAGGGTGCGAACTGTCTTTCCAGTGTGTTAAGTGGGGAATGAAAAACCCTTTAACAGATGGGGATAAAAATAATAATAACAAAGACAGTAGTTAATGGGAAGACGGAAGCTTGAAGAGATGAAAAATTCGTCAGCCCGGGTTGTCGCTGGAGCAGACGTTTCGACAAGCGGACTTCGTCTTCTTCAAGGCTGCAAGTGAAGCAGTCACAGCCTTGAAGAAGACAAGTGCGCTCGTCGAAACGTCGGAACCAGCGACAACCCGGGTTGACGATCATCTCTTAATAAATGGGAGTTACACAAGTGGTTTGCCCTCGCCTAATGGAGTTGACAGCGATGCAAAATCTTGAACTATCCACACATCTCCACCCTACTAAAAAAAGAAAAACACGAGAGAGGTTTTGCTCATTTCGTCATCATCATCAGACTATGTCATGTCCTCCGAAGGACGATTGCCTCTTCCAAATGATTTGCGCGAAGTGCCAAATCTCACAAGCGACAATTGCAGCGCCTTACAGGGCCTCCAGACAGTTTCGAGATCTACATTAAGACACACACACACAAAAAAAAAGAGCGCCGTCGGCCGGTCTTTCACCGGCTCGCTGCCGGCGGTTTCAAAACCGGCGCAAAGCGCAACCACCGCCCCAGACCTGGCACTGAAAAGAGACGAAGACCGGCCACACTACCGCACTCTCCAACACCATCGGTGCCCCTCATACGAGCAGCCAACCGCCACCGCACCCCAACACAACACAACACAGCTGACCCCCGCAAGCGCAGCGGGCATTCAGGCAGGCACGCCGCTGTGGCTTGGCTACGGCTCGGCTAAAGGCCGAAGGAAGGAAGGACCCCTCCTAAAAACGCAGATGAGCGTGCGCACATACGACTTGAACGACCGACGACGCCCCTCGATGCAGCCCAAACTCTTTTCTTTCATCTTGTTTCATCTATCTTGTTGCTTGTAACTTCCTTCCTTTATCGCCCCCTCTCGGAACGTAAAGGCACAACTCCGTAGTGCTTCGCGATGCAGCGCCCTCTCTCTCAGCCCTCTCCCTCTCAAAATCCCCCGTAGACGTTCTCTCTCTGCGGCACCGCAGCCGCGACCACCTTTGATGACTGCTGGCTCCGTGCTCACTGCCTTATTTCTCCTTCTGTTTTGTACTCTTGTTCTTGGGCTGTGGTTGCGGGACAGGCTTTTGGAGAAGAAGACGAGGCTTAGCGAAGCGACGGATCAGCCGGCGCTCCCTCCCCCGCGCTGGCAAACACACACATACGCCCTGCGGCTGCGTTCCTTCTCGGCTGAAGAAGTAATCCCTAGCACCGAAAAGAAGTCGCCGGAGCGCCCTGAACAACGAAGAAGACTTCTGAGATGAAGAAGAAGAAGTTGAGCGGCAGCTGCGCGCACGTGCTCGATGTTGAGGCAAATAAGAAGGCCACAAAGCCGAAAAGAAAGAAAGACGGGGTTGGCGAGAGAACGAATATGCGCGTGCCGCGCATAAGCCTAGACAGCGCACGCGCGCGCGAGCACTCCATTTTTGAGCCTACGCCCCTGCCGAGACGAGACAAGTACAGTCCGTGGGCCGACGCTAGCACTAACGTGGCGGCGGCAACAGCGTCGTCGGTCACCTTCCTTTTCGTCTGTATACATCTTCCCCAGCACGTCTGTTTTCTTCTGCCGCTTTTTCTCTTTCTTTTTTTTTTTGTCACTGAGGCTGTCTCTTGACACGAGATGACGCATTTGTGTCATCTTCTATTCTTTTTTGGTCTTTTATCCTTTCCCCGTCCGTCTTTCCTGCTCTCAATCATATTCCTCGCTCCCGGTGGTCCGGTAGGCCGTACATATCTCAGGTGGTTCGCTCACAATCGAAAATAAGATCCGCATATGTGGAAAGCTCACGGCGGCTCCGAGTTAAGAAGGAAAAAGGAATGATTCTTGTCGAAAGTGGAGGCGGAAAGAAGACACCTGTTGGGAGAAAGACACGTCGGTTCTTGTCGTTTCGGTGTTGTGAGGCGAGGAAGGTTGTGCCGACTGGACAGTGGGAAAGATATGTCATAGTACGCGGAAGCGAAGACAATTTTGTAGGGCTGACGTATTTTCGCGTCCGCGAGAGACAGATTGGCAGCGACAAGCAACTGCGGTCTGCTAGCAGGAAGAGACGCTATACCGTCCAGTGCGTCCAGACAACAAGGTTGGGGTGGACGTGGTAGTATAGAGTCAAATCACAATGGCGGAATCGAAAACGTCCGTCTGGTTCCGCAAAGTGACAACGCGCATCGAAAGCGTAGCACTTGTGACTAAGGAGGATATTTATACAACGGCCCGGGTGAGCTTGGGAGTATTCATAAGGGACGATCGTCAAGTCAACCGCGTTTGTTGGCCATGTCTGTGCACAGTCTACGCTTGCTGCTCGAAGGAACAAAAAAGGCCGTTGAGAATGCTCAAACGAGCGTTACTTCAGCAGTACAGTGTTGTTGGCGTTCAGGAAGCAAATGAAGCACACAGGCAAGGGGACATCGATAGCTTACGTTGCCTATATTTTTTTACGGTACAAGCTTTTACGCTGGTACAAGGAACTTTCATGCCATGACTCATTTGTAGCAACCAACCATTAAGCAGAACTCGCGGCGAGTTCAGAAAGTTACTGGTCGTTTGCGAGAGACCATAGAGTTTCATACAATAACCTAGAGAGGAAACTGGCGCTGCGATCGTTCAACCACCGTGGGAATGATGGGAAGTACAGGCTTCGGATTGGATTTCGTTAGCTAGCGAACTGTCTACGGATCTTTTTCTACAGTTTCAGTTTCGTTCCTTGCGAGGCGTGGGCAGTGGGGTGCGTTGCAAAGCACTCAAGGAGTGCCTTTGTTGCCCAAAGAGGCTGAAGACCGCTAGGTTTCTTGGTTTGCCGCCCCGTTGCAGCTTTACAGGTTGTATTTGACAGTTTTAACAAAGCGTCGTGCACTCACCGCTGCGCATAGATGTAGCGTCCCATGCCAGTGCAGGAAGTTGCATAGAGTTCACGTTTTGTGGTAAGCGCTACTTGTCAAAACTCTTTCAAAATCGACTGCAAAACGACGGCGAAGCTCAGTAGACGCACCGTCACGCTCCTCTGACTCGACTTCACAACAAAACGAGAGATGCGTTGGAGGCAGGTCACTTGGACAGACGCACCTGGCATCGCAGCAGATGATATAATAAGTGTTTCTTATTCAATACGGTGCTGTTATTTCCATTAATAGATAATGGCTACTTTCGAGGAAAGAACAAGCGTGTTTGATTGAAGTGTTGTAAATGTTGTAAAAAAATAATTCATTATATCTTGATGCCAAATCTGGAACACAATTGCAGAGTAATGCATACCCTGGTGGCTGAATTTGTCCGGGTTTCAGTTCCAGCTCACGGTCACGTAAACTTTTTGTAATAAGTTTTACGTACAAAATAATGAAGCAAGTTTTAATTAGAAATAACTTTATATCGCTTTGTTTTACACTCGACAAACAAGCGTCGCGAATCTCAAGAACCTAATCCATCCGAAGCAAATCCGAAGCCTGTACTTCCCATCATTCCCATGGTGGTTGAAGCGCCGCTCAAGGAGCCCGCGTAGACACTAGCGCCAGATTTTAGAAAACGTTTATTTCATCGTATGACGCTACGAACACTTGGGCACAGTGTTTTCTAGACTATCCAACCGTTCCCGCACGCAGGAACATACGGTAGAACGGAAATTCGGGCCCTCTGTGTATGTAAATGACTCGGATGTAACTGCGTAGTAGAGTGTGCCTGCGCAGTTTTCAGTCACGTCCCACAATCGCCGCGCATGCGTATTGACACCGAACATACCTCCCCCCCTCCTCCATTAAAACGTCATACCACCGAATTCCCACGGTTCCTGCAACATCTTTCGCAACCAACCTTTCGCAGATTTGTTTCATCGTGTCCCTTGCGGGTGACAACAACCTCGAACAATTATTAAAACTCACTGACCATGAGAAAAAGAAAATGCTTCCTTGAGTGTGGTTCTCAAGACGGCGATCGAAGCGGGCTTGGCATCGAGCGTGGGACACCCTCGACGCCATTGAACGCAGAAACCAGCCTAGCAGCCGACGCGACGTGCGTGTCAGAGAAGACGGAAGATGATTTCATTGGTAGACAACTCAGCCATTACAGGTTGAGATTATATGAAGACAATGTTGTTATGGGGAGCGAATAGCCAATAGTAGCCATCGTGTAGCCAATATATGACAATACACTAACGGACATTAGCCAATAGCTATCCAGCATTAGCCTGTATTAGCAATCATTCAGCCATATTTAGTCGAGATTAGCCAGCATGAAGCCAGCATATGGCCACAATAATTGACATCTGGCAATAGCCAGCCATCATGCTAAGCAGGGGTGTTTTTCTGGACACAAAAATTCCACCATATACAGTCAAATTTTCGTAATGGCGGCATTGTAAGTCAATCAGAGAGGCCGTAGCAGCCCTCTGGGCCAATTAGATTTGATCAGTGGCGGAATTTACAACATGGCGGAATTTGGCAATTTCCAGAATAGCATCCCTGTTATTAACAGCTATTTGGCCATACTGAGTCAACATGAGCCAACATATAGTCAGCACAAGCCGACATTCACCAATAGCCAGCATATTATCAATAACTTAGCCAACCAACATTAGCAAACGTGAACTAATATAGGACATATTAGCCTTCATCAGAGCAGGAAGTATGTGAGCGAATACGATAGGTCAGGGCAGGAAAAGCAGCGTGTGTTGTGCACTTACCGGCCAGTTCGTCGTCGAGGTCCCGCTGCGACATCACAGGCGTGAGGTGGTACCAGAGACGGAAGGTGTCCCTGCTCAGCAGGTGATTGGTCTCGGGTGTGGCCTCCAGAAAGAGCGCCACCTGGCCCTTGTAAGAGGTGAAGCAGCGACGCACTTCGCCGTCGTCGCTGTCTGCTACGCGCGGCGCTGATTGGCCCTGCGGGAGATGGAACGCAGACGACGGCCATTTTTAGGCAACGCCTCGTGCATCACGACGCTCGACTTTTAACTCTGCTGTCGAAGCTGAGGGTTTCATCGAATGCACTTTATACAACATTGCTTAGATGTACGTTCTTCTTGCTGTCAGAGGTCGAGTCGCTTTTGACGTTGACCACACTGACATTGACATTGGCCGGCGTTAGCGAAAGAACGGACGACAGAACGACATACGGGAGTATTACTTAGGCGGTGTGCCGTCTGTACTGCGTAGTGCGGGCAAGCAGTCGCCGAACTCCAGACGACATTCGTGGGCGTTGCTTAGCAAACGTCACTTCACCGATAAGGTCTCATAAAATTAACATCAAAATCTATCTATCTGTCTCGTATAGAGGCAACTGTCCCGTCAGAGATAGGGTAAATCCTACGCACGCCTATGACTGTACCGAAGCATTACGAAGTGCACCGCATCACTCGAGTCCGATCAAGAAGGCGCGTCGAAACGGAAACCGCGGTCATCGGGTTCGCGTAAACGTTAGTGCGTTGGGTCGCTCACGATCGCCGAGTCGAGTATAATTCGGGGCGGGGAACGCCCATCTCCACGTCGAGTTGGAACAATGTTGTCCGCTCCGACGTAGCACAAGGGTTCTTATACCTTGTGAGCCCGACATACTTGAGGAATAAAAGTATGCGTAAATGCGGTCGAGTCCGAGTCGGGTTACACCAGCTCGACTTGTGAACTCGACACGCTAGAGCTCGTGTCCTCGCACGTAACGAACTACTCAATTTGTACAGTTGTCAGACGTGGGATGTTCCCCGCGACTGTCGCTTACTAAAGTAATCGTATCCGCTGCAGCGTAGACAAACGGCGCTCACCTTATGTATAGGGATGAGCTTGCGGTGGCCCTCCAGGTGGACCGCGGCGCCAGTCGAATTGGCGTCGATCTTGACGCACGCCCGGAAGTCCTTCGCGCCCCCGTTTCCGGTTCCGCCGAGGCGGAGCAGGACGCGCAGGGCTCCTCGCGGGTACTTCCAGGTGACGCGACCCTGGTCGCAGCGCAGGTACACGGGCACCACAGACCGGGACTTGAGCCAGCGTTGTGACGACGACCTCGCCGACGAGGCGTCCGAGGACCTAAGACCGCTGGAAAAGAAAGAAGGAAGTAATGAAGAAGACGGTCAGTCTTCGCAGCAGTGGAGCACTTGTCTAAAGTGTAGGTGTCTATCACACGGCTTCACGAAACACTAAACCTGAACTGTGTATATAATTTTCCTAAATCATAGCCCTGCTGGGCGTTCGGCAAGGCTAACCTTTCTAGTATCCATTGAAGAGTGAGTGAGTGAGTGAGTGAGTGAGTGAGTGAGTGAGTGAGTGAGTGAGCGAGCGAGCGAGCGAGCGAATCTATCTATCTATCTATCTATCTATCTATCTATCTATCTATCTATCTATCTATCTATCTATCTATCTATCTATCTATCTATCTATCTATCTATCTATCTATCTATCTATCTATCTATCTATCTATCTATCTATCTATCTATCTATCTATCTATCTATCTCAGTGAGGGTTATGAGCAATTGGATGTGCGGCCAGCTACGCAGTTTCAGCGTTTCCTACAGTCCTGCTTTTAAGAGGCACAGCTTTATCAATATCAATAAATTTATTAACCTCGCAGATTATTAAAACCCATCCATTGCGCAGTCTCGTACAGCAAAACACTACTAACGACTGAATTGCACATATTTAAACTTTCTTATTTTTCTATGTCTCTTTATTCCTTTCTTCAGAACTCCTGCGATTGTCGTCACGATCAAAATCGTACTTGTCAGTAACACCGACAC
This sequence comes from Rhipicephalus sanguineus, assembly GCF_013339695.2. Classification (NCBI taxonomy): domain Eukaryota; kingdom Metazoa; phylum Arthropoda; class Arachnida; order Ixodida; family Ixodidae; genus Rhipicephalus; species Rhipicephalus sanguineus. The sequence continues at coordinate 128,222,741 of NC_051182.1, forward strand.
CATGGGAAACACTTTCGCGCTGGTGTAAACGAAATTATAAAGCTCTTTCGAACGCACTTTATGCCAAAGCCATCGATTTCTATGCCTTGTGGAATTACCTGCCTCGAAACAACACATGGCGTAAGAGTGTTGAAATGCCCTATTTCTCTTTAGCAAGCGCCTCTTCTCACTTATGCTTATGTTGTTGTCCCTTCCGAAATAATTGACCACTCCGCTGTTACTAAACGTAAGTGCATTCACACGCGACTTTACGCGCGTGGGATGGTAGTTGTAAGCGTTTTCCCAAACTCGCACTCACAATGAGCCGATAAGGGGAAAGGGACAAGTACTACGTTCCACGCCGTGATCTCACTTTCCAAGAAGGCAGTTTTTAGAAGGCGCCTTCAGGACGCGCGAAGCTCGCCAACGCGTTATGATGCCGGCACCCGCACGCTTCAGTAATTAGAACCGAGATGTGGTGGAAAAGAAAATTGAACGAAAGAAGGGGGGGGGGGGGATTAAGCGTGAAACGTTCAACAACCCGTTATTTAGGCGTCGGAAAAGAAAGAAACGCGACCTTGCCTCGAGACCTGCCTCGTTATTTCGGCGCTCGTGCCAAACTCTTGCACGACGAACGCGCACACACGGCCAATATAAAGTGAGCCAATCTAACGCCAAGGCCGCGAATTCGCAACGGCCCATCGCAAGACGCACCCGACCCCTGATCAAGCCAAGAACAAACACACTGAGCGCTACCGGAAGCAATTGAAAAAATACGAGCGCGTGCGCGACGCTGGCGCGAACGCTAATTGAACGCTTGCGCGACAAGCGTCGCCACACAAAACACACAGAAAAGCCACGAAGAGTCGCATAGAAGCTCCTTGTGTACGGAGGAATACACCCGGAACGGGTTTTATTGCGCCTATGCATGGCATTCTCTCGCGCACACGCACTCAATCGCCTCCTCCTTCTTTATCCGGCATGCAGGACTGCCAGCTACGCCTAATTGCCGTCGTCGAGGCATCAAAGATGGCGGCGGCGACGCGCGTCTGCCACGCGCGGCGCCTGATTGGCCCGTTGCGAAAAGTAAACTGCCGCCGTCGTCTGCTACACTCTCGTCTGCTTGTCGCCCCGGTGTCGTCCGCTAGCGAGCTAAGAACGAGAAAGAAAAGCAACATGGACGCTGTTGCGACGGCCGCTATTTTCACTGGGGACCGGTTCCGGCGGGTGAAAAATGCGCTGTTTGTTTGTCGCTGCTCTTGATACGTTCTTTTGACCGGTCGTGTCAGCCCTTTTAATGGCGGTCGTGTCTCCGCGAATTGTGGGGAGGGGAGGGGGGAGGATGAACTGTGTATACGTAAGTGGTCGTCTGCTCCTTTGTCGGCCAGTGGCGTCTGCTCTTGTCTCCACAAAGAAAGAAAGCAAAACAAAATGGCGTCATCGCAGGCAACACGTCGGTCGCGTGTCGCGCAGAGCCGCCCCGTCACGACGGTTCAGTGCCTGCCGTCTCTCAAGCCTTCCTCGCGCTGCCTTCGTCGACGTTTCGGATTAAAATACGTGCGCCGAAAGAGAAAGTGGCGCACTAAGGTGACGTCAGGACGTGCACCTGCCGTCTATTAGTGTCAGCGCAGACGCCGCAGGGGGTTTGGTTTGGAAACCCGATTCCCTGCTGCTGGCTCGAAAACAGACGAGGGCATAGCGCACGTGATTAATAGAGAGAGGAAAATAAAACGTGAGAGCCACTCTCTTAGCGATCGTCTGTCAACGACCTTTCTAGCGGCGAGCAGACGATATCGTAAAAGTAGGGTTGGAGGCGCTTGACAAATATGGCGCCTATCGTCCAGATTAAAGAATGCAGAAGTAACAGGAACGCGATTATTGAGTTTCCATACCAACGACTTTATAAACTGGCTTTTGCGGACTCCATATTATCAGGTTTTGTGACGTGGGCGCTTCTGCCGGCAACAGCAGTTTGTTGTGGGGTGCCGTCTAATCGCTGTCGAAATTTATACGTGCGCTAGTGAGCTCTATTTAGGACAAGTTCCGAAAAATACAATTAACGAAATTTACTTGATATTCTTTGACAGAGGGAGGCCTCCCAAACAATGTTTGCTCTGTAAAAGGTCAAAATCTTTCGTCCCATTGCTAGAGCGAAGCAGGGACCCGTACACTACACGACGCCCACCATATATTCAGCGCACAGACACTTTCTCCTGCACTGTTACGACCGGAAGCACGCTATCAGCGGTGCCCTATCTGCCTTGAGAAGTGCTATCGAGACAGATTAGGCGCAGCTGTGCGGCTCAAGAGGCCGCGGAAAACATCGGGCAATACCGACGGCAAGGCGTCAGCGCCTCTTATAATACGTTTGCTTTCGCAATTTATGTCGTCTGTTCCGGGATTCGGAAGGCTAAATCCGTAAACTAGCAGACTAAACTTAAAAAAAATACTGTTCTTTTCCTTCCATGGGCTGTATTTGTGTACCCATTTGCTCATTGTCGTCACAGAGTTTCATAATAATAAACTATAGAGGGAAATCTGGCACTAGTGTATATACGGTATAGCTGCAAGGCATGATGCTTCAGCCTGCACGGGAATGATGGGTAGTACATGGATTTGCCTAAGCTTCGTTCTTTCGGCTACCGTTTCGACGCAAGACGAAGGTAGCAAAAGTTCAGCTGTTCCACTTCACCACCTTGACCCTCTTAGGATCATCAATCCAAATAAGCTCAATAGGTTCACAACGAGCCGTTGTTTTAGTCAAAACTAAAGCCAAGAAACAACAATAAACAAAGCCACAAGGGCGTTCGAAGTCACAAGCGCCAAGACCAGGCAAATCCATGTACTACGCATCATTCCCATGGTGGCTGAACGGTCGCAACGCCGGAGTTCCCTCATGTAAATATTGTATCAAACTCTATGGTTGTCGTAAAACATGCAGCACTGAACATCTCAAGTTCCTTCGCAACCGCACTTGCATCAAATGGCGAAAGCTTGTTGTCGCTCGGCGGTGTAACAATATGGAGGCGTCCTGAGACCCAAGGCTTGCAGATGTGCGTTCTCCAGCGTCCGCAAATCCGTGAACTGCGTTCGTCGGCCATTACCATGTATGAGCGGGCACGCCAAATGTTTGGATGCTGTGTAATTGCAAGTTTGAAGAGCGTTCGTTCCTTGTCCGTAGTGGCTCGGCCACTCCCTGCCGTGGAAGCCGGGGACCACCTGTGAACGCAATGTGCTAATACGGCGGATATACGGTGCCCACAGCAGGGGATTCCCCTCGCTTCGAAGGCTCAGTTCTGCTGCACGTTATAATACAAAGCCTCGTCGGTCATGAACAGATGTAATGAGCTGATTATCGTCTTAAATTCTGAACAACGTACGGAGGTACAGGAACATAATACAAGCAGAGCGCCGTTTTTACCGTCTGTTGTGCCTAATCATTGCCCGCAAATATGCTTTCGTGATCCGTAACTGCATTCAAAGGTCACTGCAGAATTCGGTCAATCTTGATTCAAGTCACTAAGACGATTTGAAGTCGGATTACGTCGGCGAACATCTGTTTTCCACCGTGGGTCGCAAAAACCAACCGAGCGAAAACTCAAATTTTCAAGGCTGAAGAAAATAAAATTGCCGGCAAAGATTTCATTTTTCTTCCAACGCAGCGTCCGCTCTCGAAGAGTACTGTTATTATTCTGAGCTGTACGAATTCTTGATGAGCTTGCACCTGGAGTAGGCTTAGCTGACGCGAGAACTCGGACCGTTCTGCGGAGCGACGTCTAGTGGCGTGCGCTGCAATTACCGCGGTCACGCACGCGAAAGAGAACAAATCGCTCAACGCATGACGTGGCGCGCACCTGTTTTCGTTTTGTGTACACATATTTTCACTTTTCAAAACTCCCCCACCCCCCTCTAGTCTTCACTCGGCCATGGCGGGAAGAAAAGAGGGAACTATTTCACCGTGACAAGTTTAAGCATGTCGCTCGCTCTACGGTTCCTCTCCATGTTGTTTATAGTGGACTCGATAGAGAGATAAGTGAATGGCCTCACGCAACTGCAAAGGTCGTCTGCTTTCCTACAGAGCAGGCGACACACAAGCCGCGTCGTCTGGTACAGAAAAGCAAGGACACGTACAGCGGGGAGCCAGGGGCGTGTTTTTGATGTTCGTGAATAGCATGCGCGGGGCGATCTCGGAGGCGATTATAAATGCGCACTGAAATGATAACAGGGACGGACTCTATACGGATGAGTGCACGCCGCAACCGATTGCCGGACGAATGAGCCCTCCTTCTTGTGTCTATATACAAGGCAACCGCGCAGTCATTGCAGCTCGGCGAAGTCATCGTCCAGAATAGAACACAGGGACGGGGTCGTTTACATAATGAACGTCCCTGCTCAAAGTGAGCAAGTGCGGTGCAACCATCATTGTTCATCTAAGCACTGCAATGCCAGAGCTCTGTAACTTCATATGTATCATTGCAGACCGGGCGTCGTATGCTACTATATATCCCTATTACGTATGCGCGTCGTATGCTTTTGATAGATGTAGTTTGTATACGTCTGCATCAGAGACTGAGGGCCGCCATGTTATTAGGCAAACGGGAAGTTGGTATACTTATAAAAGTGATGAAGGTGCCGTGCGCACGCTTGTTTGTAGTTTCACTGTACTGTAACACATTGCCCTGCAACTTCGCCGGGGTTATTTCTTTTCCTTGGTGCAAGTAGATGTCGTTGCTCCATGGACTGTAACGCGTCGTCTGCTATTCGTCTGCAACCTCACTTGAGGAACTGTAGCGTGTCGTCTGCTATCCCTTAGAATATACGCAGTATCGTCTGCAACCTACTTGAGGAACTGCCGTGTGGTCTGCTACTGCAGCCTTTAGAATACACCTAGTACGTCTTCAAGCTTGCTTCGCAAAAGCGTGTCGTCTGCTACTGGAGCCCTTAGAATACGCGTAGTACGTCCGCAACCTCGCTTCCCAAACTGTATTGTGTCATCTGCTCTTGATAGCGCGACCGTGTGGAATTGGAGACCGTTGGCCGCCATGTTATTAGGCAAACGGGATGTCGCTGCTTATAGAGGCGAGGAAGCTGCTGCCATGCGCGTGTTTGCAGTTTCACGAGCGCGTCCTGTTACCAATTGTTTCGTCCTTTCTCTCTCTCTCTCTCTCTCTCTCTCTCTCTCTCTCTCTCGTGTCACTTCGCGTGTCGTCTGCAACGTGCGCACCACAACAGGCGCGCGCGAATGTGTCATGCAACCAGACGCGCGCGAGCAGACGACACTGCTGCGGAGGGTGAGATGCGATTGCTTTGCTGCGCAATATGATGTGCCAAAGAGAAAGGGAGGAAGGCGAGCGGGCGCGACAGGAAATGCCGGCAACTTTAGTAACCATATTATGCAGGCGTATATAAACTGCCAGCGCAAGTCTCCTTCTGTCTTTCTTTTCTTTTCATCGCCTCTAGCAGACGAAACAAGGTCGCGCGCAATAGCGACAGTGGCGCCAACGGCGGTCTGGGCTTGCTAGCAGACGTCGACTTGGGTGGGCCGCCCAGACGATTATACTTGTCAAAGGCGTCTAGCAACAACGCGAAATACAAGAAAAGGAAGAAAATATACAGAAAAGATGAATATAATAACGATGCTACAATGTGCCGGTTTGTCAGAGAAACCCTTCGCGCTTTCATACGCTCGCTGCTACGTCAAATGTGACGCAAAAGAAGGGTTTCAATGAAATTCGCGTATTATGAACTTGACGCCTACTCTTGGGAGTAAAGTGGAGCTCCAAAAGCAGTTTCTGGCTGAGTACTAGATCTCGAACAGAAATTAATGGCTCGAACTTTGGTAGCGAAATATTCCACAGCATTAAAGCACACAACAGTGGCATAGGTAAGGTGTTTCAAAGAGATTGCTCAGTGAAACAGTAAAAGTTTGTACGTGTTAACGTGGCTTCAAGGTTGTCGAATTGTTTTACTTTCTTGATTGTTTATTATGGTGTTTAATTTTAGAAAGTGTTTACCTTGCGCTTCCGTTGTATCGATTTCTGCACTTGAATTAAAAAGAAACCGAGCGGTAATAAAAATGGAAAAAATGCTTACAGATGTTCAGGGTCGTCCGCATAAGTGAACACGTCATCACTATTCAATACGTCGTAGAAGCTGATGCTTAGCAAGTAATTCGGAAAATTATATGCTGTGCTTACGGACACCATGATTAGATGTCATATAACGGACATTTCCCTCGTGAAGTAGCATAAAAGTTCCAGTTATATAGGCTTGAACACAAATGAGGTGTTCACCTTTGATGTGTTCAACCCTGTACATACACAATTAAGTAGTCCCCGTTGTAGTACTGATCTACGTATATTGCTCTGTGTTTCATTCCAAGCTGTTTGGTCTTATTGTGGACCGGCGACAGTGCATCTGTAAATAAATAAACACGACGCAAAAAGAAACGAACAGATATCGGCGAATCACAAGGACACCCGCAAGAAGAAAAGAAGAGGAAGAAAACAAAGACGCGGGGTGGACAGGTCGCGACAACCTTGTACATCTCTTTTTACGCGGTCGTTGGCAACTCTGCTACAGGCTTAGCGCCTGGATACTACACAGGTGTGTGTCCCCCCTCGCGGCAAGTCAAGCATTACACAACCCACAGGCGCGCGCATTCCGTCACGCTTTCTTTGCCCTGGGGCACGCGCGCTTGCCATGACTCCGACGTCCGTATACCGTATACGGCATCGACCGCAACTGAAAGATAACAGCAGTATTAAATTAATAACGGGTTCCACGTGCCAAAACCAAGATGTATTTGCGATGCACGACACAGAGGGGGTTCTCCGGATTATGGTTATTTACAGGGGTACTGACACGAAAATTTTCAGCTGTTCTTTAGCGTCAAATGAAAGGTCAAGCCCTCAGGGGCCTAGAAAGTGTACTGTTTTAAGCGTGAGTGCGCACCGAAAAAATAATTACAACATGTTTTTAAAACATGCTTTCGGTTCCTAGTGTACCATGACGTCGCCACGCTGCATGAGCTTCTCGTCACGTGCTCGTGCAAGACTTCGTGACATTTCCACGGCCGCTCCGCTCCGTGGCTCCGCTGGTAACGCGCAAGCGGCCATTTTGTGTTTTAGGGCCTGACGTCATCACAACTATAGCCACACTCGCGCGTGAAGTCACCAGAATCGATGATGTAGCCTGACGTCACGACAGTGTCGATGTCAGTAGGTGCGCCGTGCGAAAATCGGTTTCAATGTCAAAATAAAATATCTTGTCTGCATTTACTGGGCTTGACACTTGCTCAAAGCCGTCTCTGTATTAAGGGGATTTGTATGGCAGAGTAACCTCAGCTTCGAAAATTGTTGTCAATGCCCATTTAATGCTCGTCGCAGTAGTACTATGACGCCATGTTCTGATACTTGGATATTACTTTCTCATGTCGAATGGTGACGGGTATAATTAGTCCTACGTGTATGTTAGGCATGCAGAAATCTATTTACAACATATTTTCGCGTTGACCAAATGTAGCAAAGATGGCGACTGTCAAGCAATCGGAACCATATATCGTCTCCTACCCCTCTACTAGGGACGGCGCCTGGGTTTTTGTTTACTGGATGGGGGAGAAGACCTCTATCTACAAGTGAGTTACCTCGGGAGGTGGGGGGTGGGGCGACTGCCCCCCCCCCTCCCACATGGTGCCCCCTCCTGGCGCCGCAACTGCCCTCTTCAGATGCAGTCATGCTTCTACTGTTCCGTATCAATATACAGTCATTTATTTCACGGTTAAAAGCTACCGGGCACTTGAAATCGATATGAAGATGTTTCATACATGCACCTGTTTAATCTTTGTAGACATCAGATAAGGCGATCACCACTCCATCTAAAAGGACTACTGTGCGACCATGGACAGACAGGTGGGTGGCCGTGAAAGTCAAGTCCTCTTATCTCACAATCCCCTGAGCTGTTTCTCCCACCTAAAACAGACGGCGTCGGCGTCGTTCTGTCAAGGTCCACGGCTCGACTCGTTACTTAGCGCCTCATTTGTTATTCTACTGCATTCTCGTTTGGTATTTTGCTCGTCGAACGTGAACACGTGAAAGACAGGCAAAGCAATTAAGCGCAGGAATGCGCCAAATTCTAACGGCTTCCATTAAACGCGTCGTGGCAATTTCGGCGTCGTCTGCTGCAATTATAAACGAGTGTCGTCTGCTGTAATCTCCGTCTGCCACGGGTGATGTTTTTTTATGATAACGCCTTCTGGAAACCCCGAACTGTCTCGAAAACGAGCACGCGTCACCTGCTGTGCACTGCAGTGTGTACATTACACAAACCACGAGCAGACGCTGCGTCCAGCACATTAATGTACGCATTTTATTATTGGCTTCAAAAAGCGAGCTAATTCAGCGCCAGAAAAACGGTTTCCAAGAAAACGCACCGCATCATTTATGATGTCATCTGCTGCAGTTATAAACAAGTGTCGCCTGCTATAATCTCCATCTGTCCCGTGTCCTTCTTTTATGATTTCGACGTCTGGAATCTCCGGAACTGTCGCGTAAGTGGGCACGTATAACATGATGTGCATTGCAGTGTGTGCACTACAAAAACCACGTGCGAACGCTTCGTCCTGCACACTAATATGCTAAGTCACCTGTAGAACGGCTTCCAATAATATGCACCACAGAAATTTTGACGTCGTCTGCTGCTCCCGTTACGAGTTCGTGGTCTGCTTCTGGGGCCGCGTCGTCTGGAAACTCCGAAACTATCTCGTAACAGATTTAAAACATGGCTGACACGACGTATTTACAACTCCCGAAAGCATAGCCTTCGAGATTTACGTCTGTTCAGAGAAAACCGGCTGGGACACAAGGTTGGACACCGCTTACATATACACAAAAGTGGTAAACTCTACATTTAACGCACTAATTCCTCCATTTTAATGATACTTCAATTTAGTATTTTTCGTCTGTCTTTTCATGCTAATAGGAAGTTTTAGAATACGTATATAAGCCGTCAAAGACACATGTCCGTTATTTTAAAATACTGAATGCTTGCACTGAGGGCGCTGGTATCATATGTAATGTCTCATACTCCTGGCAAAAAAAGAAAAGATTGTCTAAACAAAGTAACGAACTGGAGGACAGAATGTCGTTCTGCTGAAACCTAGAGCCAGAATATTATAATTACAACCTTTTCGACAAGTTGGTGCAAGTTTCTTTCAATTTCCTGTAACTTCAAACATGAAGTTTTCGACATTACGCAACATAAGGCCGGATCATCGAAGTGCCCGAGGAGTAGTTTACATTCCGAAGCACTAAAACCAATTAGCTTCATACCATACGGATCGTCATGTAAGAGAGCGTGTCTTTTGCTATCGACAATCTCGCCACCTCGTGTCAATGGAGCTTACAGAAATGCAGGCAGATAAGGTATATGACAGTTGAACAGAAGATGACGATAAATTTACGTATTAGAAATCACCCACTAACCAGGCCACATTGTAAAATCAAGCCCGGCCTTACGCAATACATTTTTTATGACTCGCATGCAATGGCCGCGGGCCTGTGAGGTGGGCGGTGTCGTATTACGCAACCACATCTGCAGGGCAGGTTCGACTCAATTCGAAAAGATAAGCGGTTATAACGATGCGGCAGGTTATGTACATTCGATTACGCCGGTTTATACGTTAACTACACACTCTCCGTTAGACAACGTACTCCCAGTTTCAAGGGAAAAGAAAACAAAAGAGATAGCGCGATGGTTTACGGAAAAACCGGTGCACCATTACGACAGACCGTACAGTCAGTGCTATAAAATTCGTATGGAGAACAATATGACACTTCTGCTTTACTTTTTGTTTCATGACCGACGTATGACACCACTTCTGCTGTACGATAGCTTGCACGTGACGTCATAGACGCAGCTTCTGAACGTGCTGGCGCTCCACGATGGCGGCTTTGATGACAAACAAGTTGAGGTTAACCTGCTTCAATGTGATAACGACCTGGCAGGAACCCACCTGTGCGTGAATAACTAAAGAACGTGCATGTGATGTTTTGATAACGTTTAATGTGACATCGCAAACATCACGTCACGCCATGCTGATGCCCCAATACGGCGGTTTCAGGGACGTCAATGCAAGCCATCTATTCAGTCCTAAAGTCGTTTGAAAAGCAGCAGGCCACTTTTGCTGCATACTTCTGTTATTCAGCCATGAAAAACCAGTCATGGTGACATGAAAAACAAAACGCCACTTCTGCTACAGTAAGCCCTAAAAATGTCGTCTGGTAAGCACTATGGCACTTCTGCTTTACTCCTGTTTCATTCCCGATATGTATGTGCCACTTCCGCTCCACACCTCTCTCTTTTCTATTCTCCTTCCCCAATCCCTCAGTGCAGGGTAGCCAATCGGAAGCCTTTTTTCGTTAACCTCCTTCCTTCACTTATTCAGCCATATAAGGTTACGTCACTTACGATAGCCCTAAATATCGTCTGGAAAGCAGTATATAATACTTCTGCTTTACGTCTGTTTCATGACCGACGGTATATCTGCCACTTCTGTATTTTCGCTACTCCGCCCTAAATGTCGTCTGGAAAGCCATATATCTTCTGCTTTACTTCTGCTATTCAGTCCTACAGTCGTACATGGAAAGTAGTGCGCCACTTCTGTTGTACTTCTGCTATAGTCAGCCCGAAATGTCGTCTGGAAAACAGTATGCCACTTCTGCTTCACGCCCGTCGAATATGCAAGTGGGCGAGATTAAGAAGCCAGTTTTCAATTAGGAATCCGGACAGCTATCGCGATTCACATCTGAAACGCCGCGCACGGCCGGGCGGCGCGTTCATTTATATAGGACGTTGCTGCTACGGCCGCATTTGAAAAGAGAGGAAAGAAAAGATACAATATGAAAGTATAAGATAGCCTTCGTGCCCACCGCGGCAGTATAATTAACTCGTCTTGCTTACACTGCCGCCGGTACGGCGCGGTGGATGGCGGGACACGTGCATTAAATCGCCCCCCTTGTATACTATATGCCGGCCACATCCGTTTGCATTGGCCTGCTCGTGATAAGGCGCCGCGCTGCGATATGCTAATGACTTCGTAGTTGCGCGCTTGCCCATTAAGAGTGTCCTTCTATTGAGAAAAGGTTGGAGTGCTTATGGCGCAGTAAGAAACAGCCCTTTCATGTATAAAGCATGCACGCACGTTTAGTCTTTCTTTTTTTCGGGGTGGCAGGGCCAGTCAAGCTGCGAAATGCAGCTTTTATCCCGTCACATCAAGCCACTTTCGCACGTACCCCGGTGTGCCTGTGATGTGGATAAATAAACTAAAACCAGGGTCTTTCAAAGGGTCAAAGCAAAACAAAAAAAAATTTTTTTTTTCGTATTAGTAAATTACTCTTTCACAATATCAAAAACACCATGCTTGCTGCAAGAAGACGTTTGGTAAGCGAGAAAACGCGCAAAAAGAATATGCAGCCCTTATAAAAATAAATTTAGACCATCTATAGACATATCTAAACTCATTTTTGACAGTCTATAGACTGTGTAAATAAACTTGTGTCAGGGAGGTGGCGCCGCCACCCTGAAGTTCTCGAACCAGTCGTGACATCATAGATGTTGAAGGGGTCTACTAGGGCCTACGTAGTTCCTAATCAGTAAAAATGAAGTACACTGTCTTCTGAGGGAGCCAGTGATATAACATACAAAGTTTCACGAAACACTCTGAAATCCGTGACGTCACCAATGGATATCTCGGCGGGAAATTTAAACGTGAGACTTTGCCATTGATTTCCTCAGCTATCATTAAAGATATGGCGGAGAAATTAATTACACTAGAGTTTACGCAGTATATTTTATCAGTCTAAACTAACTTATTGTTTCGCTTTAACGCCCCTTTAATATTTCCCAAAGGATTCTGCTGGATACTCAAAACTATAGTGCAACCCTGCAACTGTAGGGGGCGCTGCGGTATGGGACCATTTTGTGCGCACACGCTCAAGCGCTACGAAGGTTCGTACCCGAAAGACGGTCTCAACGCAATGTAAAAGCAGACATTGCGGCGTCAAGACACTAAAGCAAACATAACTGGTGCCCGGAAGAGGAAGTGGTCATAAGGAAGTGATCGCCGACACAAGCTCACCGTCGGTACAGTGTTGTTCATTGTTAATGACAACAGCCACATCCCTGCATCCTCTATTTCGGCCCGTGCCCCGCCACCGTGTGGTCTAGTGGTTATGGCGCTCGACTGCTGATCCGAAGATCGCGGGATCGAATCCCGGCCGCGGCGGCTGCATTTTCGATGGAGGCGAAAGTGTTTGAGGCCCGTGTACTTAGATTTAGGTGCCCGTTAAAGAACCCAAGGTGGTCGAAATTTCCGGAGCCCTCCCCTACGGCGTCTCTCAGAATCATATCGTGGTTTTGGGATGTTAAACCCCAGATTTTTCTCCGTCAAATTTTCTTCCTCAGCTAGGTCTGACTACACTTGCGAAGCGTCGCCACGTTGAATGCCTGAAATTTCTTTACAATGTAATCAATTCTCCCCGCCTCGACACTCTAGACAGTTATATTAAGTTCTCCAGACCTTTGTCTACGCGGAGCGACCACGCCCTTAACATTACAACTTTTTTCACCCGCACTGACATGTTCAAATATAGCTTTTTTCCTGCAACTATAGAAGCCTGGAATTTGTTGCCCGGAAGTGTGCGTTGCTTACCAATCAAAGAATTTCTGGAAGCATGTTCATGAATGTTGATTTGCTGTTATTGTTTTATTTTCTTTTCCCACTCCTGCAATAGCCTCATTGAGGCTGCAGTATGTAAAAATAAAAAAATAAATAAATAAATAAAATAAAATATTATTATCTATTTCGGCCCGTGTCGCTCTTTACGAACTACCGGGTTCCCTTTTCAAAGTGAAACTACACTATAGGGGGTATGCACCTGACGTCATCCGCGAGGAGCGCTAGCGTCGTTCCAGGATGCCGACATTTTGGCGGTCTCGGTGGTTCGATGCGCTCACGGTGGCACTGTGGAACTATCTGTTTTATCGCTTTTCTTGGTGCACCTGTAGACTGCAATGGATTTAAGCGCATACGCACGTGGGTTAGATAAACCTGCGCTATTGCGCTACCTGGAGAAAGGTCGTCTGTGCGGCGGCGTAGACCCACTCGAACTCGAAGACGCTGAACTTCAACCCAATGTTGCGCTGTTGCCGCGGGTCGACGCAACTGAAAGCTTATAAATCCATGCACGGTCACAACTATCTCACGAGCGGATGGGTGCAGCAGCCGGGCGTCAAGGTTCTCCCAGACAGCACGATAGTTGTAGTTGGAAAGGTAAACAGACTTCCCTCGTCCACTTGTAATCGCGTTTATTGTGTCGTGCGAGCGCTCTGCCGATACTGTAAACCCAGTAACGGGATGTAATGGCAGGAAAGAGATCACAGCAATTGCTGCAGTGGCTGTTTTCAAATGGTTTTTGCTTCCCAACAACCGCTGCGTGCGGTTCTAATGTGTAGCCGATTTATCGCAGCTTTTTAGTGCAGGCGTCAACGTTCTGCCGTACAGCACAATCGCTGTTGTCAGAGAAGTAAGCCGACTTCCTCGTTTACTTCTAATCGCGTTTTTTCTGTCGTGCTAGCGCCGTGTGAAACCCGTAAACACGTTAGCGGGACGTCAGGGCAGGAAGGGATTACAGCACTTGCCAGTGGCTGTTTCTAAATGGTTTTCGCATTTCAACAACCGCTGATTGCCTTGCTCATGTGTAGCTGAGTTATCGCAAGCGTTAAGCGACAGTTCTGGCTAGGGCGACGCGCAGCTTCCTGAAGGATTAAGTATGATCTAACTCCATTCCGCGTTAAACGCGATCGCCAGAATTTAAGAATCCGTGATGCGCCGATCACTTACGTCTTGCAAATCAGCGTTGACGTTGCTTTATTCAGAAATTTCTTAGTGTTCCAACTTTGCAGCTACGATAGCTTTCTAATTTATTTCAAATGTTTAGGTCACATCACTGAGGTTGTCTGTTTGTACTCCCAGGTTCGTCATTCACAGTCATTTAATGAAAAGCCCCTTACGCCGTGGCTTCTCATCAAAGAAGACGGTGAGGTACAAGCTGCTCACTGCACCTGCAAAGCTGGCCTTTGGTATGAAAAAGAAACCAACCGAGGCAGCATTCTGATCCACAGGCTTCTTTTTCGTGTGGTTGTTACAACCAAACACGGCGCAGTTCACCATTGTCGCAGCTGGCTGACGTGCAACCACGCCACGTACCGTCTCTCCGCACACGCAAATAAATTCGTTCAAAGATTTTCACGTTATAAATACGCACCGCGCACGAGACACTGCTGTGCGTGGGCTAAGCAGAACGCATACAGAACGTAGCCCGGTACTGCTACCTGCTAGTGCGCTCACGAACGGCCGGACCGCCAAAATGGCGTCGCTGCCCGGCGATGCTATCGCCACCTCGCGGATCAAGATACAGTGCATACCCCCTATAGGAAGAAGAAAAGTTCGCTGTGACGAGTATTCGTTACAAAGGTGCACAGTGTGTACGCACGGCTGGTTATTTACACCAAAAGAATACGACAGCGTAGTGCGATGCTTGACTGAGCACCGCTGCAAACAAAAGGTGCAGTCGCTCGTCTCTGCGTTCGAGCAGCCTGTTCAATCTTGCTCGAGTTGCTTTCTGTCTTGGTAGTTTTTTTTTTTTTCACTTCCAAGACACCACTGCCTGTTTTTTTTTTTTTTTTTTTGACAGGTTTCGAGGAAACTTCAGGTTTGACAAGTAACCGTCAGTAATTGATAGCGGTTTTAAGTGTACGTTTAGACAGAGCGTGGAACAATGCTTGGAGAATGGAAGCGAGGTTCAAAGTAAACTTCATGTTTCAACGGCACCATGGACCGGGAACGCTCAACAAGCAGCTGCGTCGCAGGCGAAGTTGGTTCCGCAAGCCTTGCGTCTTTTCACATGGACTGGACGTTGAATTTTTTCGTCCGCTTTAATTTACTCTCACTTATAAAACAATTACTACAAATAACAAACCCTATACTTTCCTTGGCCTGATTGTCTGTTAGTCCTCATTAATGTTGCGTCCTTTCTGGACTGTGGCATGGGAGTACAAAGGCTAACGTCACTGCGACGGCAGTGTTTTTTTTTTTTTTTTTTTTGGGGGGGGGGGTGACGTCTATATTTACAACAGCCCAGAGGGGATTATGGCGGTACCCAGGGTACAGTTCTAGTTCACTGTACTCAGGGAGCCTTCTGTGGAAAGGTGTACACTCATCCGGGAGTTTTTAGGAATACGTATTCAGTGCCCAAACAGCTTAGCGTGCAGAACCATGCCAAACAGATTTTACGTTCTTGTGTGCGCCGAGCGCTATTTTTCAAAGAATCTTTCCATTTACCACGAATGCAGAAACATTTGACAGAGAAAAAAAAATAGTGAAACCGTGTTTGGTGTTACTCGATTCGATCGCGTGAATGCAAATAACCGGTGGCCGCTCCGACGTTACTGGTGCCAACCAAGGACGGATGGGTGTTCGTAATAACCGGTTTGTCTACAGGCGCGCTTCGCTACAGAGAGAACGACGTTCCACTGCAGTGTTTTGCGCTCTGGAGCCAAGAAGTGGATAGAGAGACGTTTTATTTTGATCAAGTGACCCAGCTAGTTCACAAACCCTTGGCTAACAACGATACGTTAGCACGGGTGAACATTTGCATTCGGACCAAGCCTTGTGTGCCGTTATTGTATTTATTGTGGAACGTTATTGGGACAACAGCTTGGCAAATTCCTCAGCTTTTCTATCGCATCTGGGTTTCGTATACGTAAGCCTTTGAGAATATTTCGCTGACTTACGAATATTCTTAACGAATGCATTACAATGTTTTCGCCGACAAGCGCATGTAAGCATGATTTCGTAATCGATGGACACGGTACGCCACCAGCGTCGTTTGATAATGACGTCATGCAATCACTAACGAATAGTCGGAAGAGTTCTGCGGCGTCTTCTTGTTTCGACGATCTGATTGGACGTCTCTCGCGTAAAGCCGTGCAGTGACGAAAACTTAGCGCTGTAACCACAGTATTGAGGCTCTCTCAGTAGTTCCTAGATCAAGCAAGGCTGTACTCCAGTATGACGTCATCCTAAGTGGCAAGACACGGTTTGGTTCGAACTCGATACCCCTCTCTCAAATCGCGCATCACATAGGGTAACATGACAAATGCAGTGCACCGAAATAATCTTGCAATGGCGCTCAAAACTGGTGGGTAGGTTGGAGATTCACGAATTATCGCTATCTGATTCGTTGTGAGAAAGAACTTCCCACAAGATAAGGACTTTTGTCTCCTAAAGTGCGTTTGCGCAGACAGTGTAAGGGACGATATTCTGTTATTTCAATGTTATAGTTGTTCCATCTTGTCGCGCTGTAACATAATGATGTACAGACTAGTTGAGTTCGCTCGTACTCCTAGGTTTAGACACGCTCCTTGTCAAAAAATCACTAGCGCGGACGGAGTACACTGGTATCGTTCCAACTCCGACTGCTGTTATTCAGCGCTACATCATGGTTCGCACAACTTAATTAATAATTATGTACCTTAATTGCACAGCTTAAGTCGTACAAGAAGAGCTAGCAACAGACGACGCACGATGACACACGTACCTGCCATCCCAGTCGCAGCCAGAGTCGTTGCAGACGACACACTGTCCAACAGCGAGCAGAAGGAAGACGGCACACAGCACCGACGAGTTTGGGGTCCAGGGCCGCCACCCCGACATCAGTGGCGGCCTCCCGGGACTATTACACTCCATGTCGGCGTCGTGTCAGCACAGAGCCGTCGTTGATGTATCAGGCCGCCGCCGCCGTGCCATGTCTCGCGAAGCAACAACGTCGGGATGTCAGTGCGCGATATCCGACGCCTTCTGTCTCCCGCGAGCAGACGACAACGTCAGCACAAACCACTTTCCACGATAGCAGACGACGCACAACAAACCCGGCCGATGACAAGGGAGCGAGCACCAACACCAGCGCGCAACACGAAAACCACCAACGCGACTACGAACCAACGTCCCACTGCACCGCAAACCAGCAGCGCGGAGGCTGTTCTGAGGAGAAGAGCGGTCGGTGGTTGCTCGGTCGGTGGGGATCGGGCCGGCACCACCGTCAAACACGTCCGGGTTGTTGTTTCGCCCGCTCGTTTGGGGGCGGAGCTTGACGGCCCGGTTTGAGAAGTGAGTCTATCCTCCTCGCTCATTGGTCGGTGCGGGGGCGACTTTTCGAGGGAGAGTGGGGAAGAGACAGGGAGATGCGGGGGGATAAAGAAATGCTTCGGGGGATTAGCGCGCATGCAACAAAGCAAACCGAATTGAGACGTTTGATGGTGGCGCCATCTAGTCAGTACTATAACAGGTAGTTTGTGACAAACTATGGCCTCCAAGACAGTCGTATGAAGAGCATACGCCGCGCGTTTTTCAAACATTGTCCCCGGTACACCAAACTTGCGCAAGCTCTACGCTTACCGTACGCAATAATTCTCTACATTTGGCCCGCGCACATCGTCCCTTGTTCTATAAGACCCCAGATAACATCGATTTGCCATCGTGTTGATATCTGACAGTACCGCAGTGCGTGACGGAGACGTTTGTCGTGCGTTGCCTTCGCGTGAAGATAGTAGCAACATTATCAACGAAGACAGACTGCGTCACATTGCATTGCAAGAAAACTGCCTTTTATGAAAGCTTGTAAATGCGTCAGAGCCGGGACAATGAAGTAAAGGACTCTTAAACGCGAACACAGAGTGGGTAGGAGCCAGTTCTACAGAACAAGCCAGCAAGATGTGGAGGTGATGACTCATTATTGTCATCAGCGACTCACGCGTTGCCAAATCGTGGGAGAACTACAGAGCACACGACGCGTTCAAACAATATGCCACAGTACAAATCTTCCTCAGGACAGTCTGGATAAGATATCACGTATGCTTACCATCGAAAAGAGCAGGCATGCTGCTCCTGAGAGCTGTGGTCTATTTGCTTTGCGGTTATCGCCTGTTGTACTTGGTAGGAATGTACACCTCCCATCTGACAAAGGTCGCTTCTAGAACTGGAAGTAGCCACTTGGATTCTTTGAAGATAATCCGGGGCCATGGCCAAGCGCTTGAGCTCAAACATGTGGACAGTAGATTGGTACAACGCATACAGGCAAGGCAAAGAAAGAACGCCTCGAGGAGGCTTCTGACATGAGAACACATGTTAAAAGCCAGCCTAAAGATAGGAAAGGCAATCATATTGTGGGAACCGAAGTCCCAAAGAAATTGGACATTATTAGCAAAGGCGTGCGCAGGTTCCTCCCTTAGCGGGGAACAAAGTTTCTGCGCAACCCCTATCCTCACTGGACGAGTCCGACAAACAACAGGCTTCGCGATGGACGCGAAGATTAAAATGAAGCAACGACGTGCTGCTCACAACGGCCTGCCTTTGGTCCACGGCTTTCCAACGGTAAAGGGGTGAAGTAAACAGTTCTTGGAATGCAGTACATCAGGGGTACTCGGCCGCCATTATCTTCAGAAACCTGCATGTACACACACATGCACATAAAACAATGACACGACAGCAGGGGCACAGCCAGAAATTGTTCTCGGAGGGAGGGAGGGTTAACCATACTTTGTATATGTACAGGGTCGACCCCATACAAGGTGAACAGCTCATTAGCATTTAAGATGGTAGAACTCGAACGTTTATTCTACTTCACGAGGGAAATGCCTGTTATATGACGTCTAATCATGCTCCCCATAAGCACAATAATATTTTTTTCCGAATTATGTATTAAGGATGTGCTTCTATGAGGTATTGGATACTATACTGAGTTTTTCACATTAGATATGGACGACACTGTACGTTCGTGCGTGCGTTTGTATGTGTGCCTGTATATATACATGCAAAATCGTAAATTTTCTGCGGGAGTAAGAACCCCCCCCCCTCCCCTTGGCTACGCCAGTGATACACGGGTGCTCTTGCATTTCATACACGCATCGAAATGCAGCCGCCGTGGCAGGGAATCGAACCCGCGTCCTAGAGTCCCATTTATTACATATATACCGATATTATTGTTGTTTTACAAATTGCAACCTCGTCCCCCTTCGGTTGTATACTGTTTTCATGACGATGTCGGCGATCAATAAATAAGTGATTACAAATGCATCAGGCGCCATACGCCAAATGCCCTGGCGTTTGACAAGTGCCGACGGAAATTCCGCTGATATATTATCATTGTTGTTTTACAAATTGTAATACCGCACGCAATTTTTCATGTAACTTACGCGCGTAATACCACATATTTTAATTTCTTATACTTATACACACATAAACTCGCCAAGAAATAAAAGATACAATAATTCGATTATTAGTATACCCACGTTATTTTAGAAAACTAAAGAAAGAAAAACAAACTAAACATTTTTTTCATGATTTAACGTGTGATATCGGTTGCTAACTTTTCCTAATCGATTCCACAAACAGCACCCTTCTCTGTCTCTCTTCTTTTTTAACAAAATACTTTAGTCTTTCCAGTTTGCTTTAGGCAGGGCTGTTTAGGTAAAATATGCGTATGTGCTCCCACGATCGGGCTAACATTCCAGAGGGCAAACCAGGTGCAAGACAATCGTAGCGTCGCCCTCCAGGCGGAGGAGTTCCGTCTGGACCGCCGAAGTGAGAGGTTGTCTGCTTCGTGCTCGGCGATCTCTACGCGATCTCTACGCTTCCCACAGCGGCCGCCCGGCCGCTTGGCCTCACGTTTCCTGAGTGGACGAGCGGGACCATGCCCCGGAAGGCCACTGGCAAGCACATGAAGAAGACCGGCAAGGACCAGAGATCCCTCCAACAACAGAAGGAGATTTCCGAACGCCAGAACGTTCCTGCCATCGAGGACCGGCCTCTGGAGAAGGCCAAGGAAGCGCTCCCACGCTCCCAGGCCACTTCGGAGCCTCCCGCCACCACTGCGGCACCCCCTAAGCCCGCCTGCAACACCTCGGCACCTGCTGCTGCTGCTGCTACCGCACCCGCCGCCCCTCGCGATGCCGCGAAGCCTCAGCTGCGCTCGCGCTCGGGCACTCGTGTGGCATGCGGGGCCTTTCGGCCTCGGAACAGTCCATGGGAAGAAGAAGCCGCAGCCCAACAGGACGAGGAAGACTACCGGGACTTCATAGCCTGGCTATCCAAAAAGCGTGCCACACAGCGTGCTGCAGCCCATGCGGCACACGCAATCACAAGTACGATCTCGGCACAGGCACCGACTGCGAGCCCGAACCAATTGGAGCAGCAGGCGGTGACAGCCATTGGAGATTGGCTGCTTAACAAGGCCAAGGAAGCAGCACCAGTTACCGCTGACCTTCCCGAACTAGCAACCACCATGCCAATCAACATAGACGACACCTCGTCTATTTCACATGCCGAGACGTCAGTTGACGAAGTCATGGACACCACGGCGACCTCGCGTAAGCGGGGACGCGAGGAAGAGGCAGCGGAGGGCCCGCGGAAGCAAGCGAGCCGACACGCAACAGCGGCAATCACAACAACAGCTGCTGCAGCACGTGCTCCCTCCCCCCCCATGCGGGACGACGCGGCGAGCCCGACAGCAACTCCGGCAGTCCTCCTCGCGCAGGCGGCCTCCGCCGACATTGTGGCAGCGCCCCCTGCGGCTCCCGCAGGAACGAGGAAGGTAAACAAGCGGAAGGCACGCCCCAAGCGACGGCGGTGGCCGCACGAGCTCGTGTATTCTGCTGCTGAGCCCCGGACAGCTCCGAGGCAACTCAACACCATGGTCGCCGTGCCGCGCCCGTGCCCAAGCCCCCCGCCAGCCGCGGACGACTTCGTCACCGTCGTCTCCAAGGCGGCTGGTCGGAGAGCAAGGGCCATGGAGACCGCGGCCATCAACATCGACGCGGCAGTCGTGGGGACCGTACTCTTTCGGCCCTCCACTCCCGGCGGTACCTTTCGGGGAACGCCACGCCTGACGCTCGCAGCGGGTCTCGCCGGGCGGCCCGGAGTTGCGGCGGTGCGCGTTAACCACCTGCGCAACGTTGTGGCCGCCGACGCGACCACGCCCGAGTGTCTGGCCGGGCTCCTGTCCATCTCGGAGCTCCACGACATCCCCGTCACCGCCAGGGAGCCTGCCGACCGTCGATCGTGCCTCGGCTTCGTGTACGGTGTGGACGGTGACCTTGCTGACTCGGAGCTGATCGGGGCCATCGCCTCGTCCGCTCCAGTGACTGCTGCGACCAGGGAGGGCCGTTCAGTGAAGCTGCGCTTCGCGAGCGCTGTTCCCCCAGCGCAGATCTCCATCTACGGGCTGCAGCTACGTGTTCGTCACGTGAAGCCGCGCCCTATGCAGTGCCGACAGTGCGGCCGCTTCGGCCACGTCGCTGCCGCTTGCCAGCGTGCTGGCGACTGCATACGGTGCGGCCGTAAACACCCGCCTGCCGAGAGCTGCAAGCCCCACTGCATCAACTGCGGCGGAGCCCATGCAGCTGACACCCCCTCCTGCCCCCGCTGGCAGGAGGAACGTCGTGTGGCCACCCTGCTGGCCACTTCTACCACGCCGCTGTCGAGACGGGCAGTCAGGGCGGCGGTTCGCGAGGAGTCCCGCGAGGTGCGCTCCTACGCTGCCGCCTTGAAACGCTGCCCTCCTCGTAACCCATCCAAGGACCTCGGCCAGCAGCGCACTACTACAGCGCCGCGCCAACCCCCGCAACCAGCAGTGACTTCCGCCGCGGTGGACCACCTGCCTGCTGCCTCTCCTATCACGCCTGCAGAGGATCCCAGGGACGCACTCATCGCGAACCTGATGGCAACTCTGCAGGCAGTGATCCAGTACCTGCCTGAGGAACATCCGCTGCGAGCCACCTGCCTCCAGGCGATCGGCGCGCAGCCAGGTGCCCCCAGGAGCGAGTAGACTCGCCCCTACTCGTCGGCACATCCTCCCAAGGAATCCCGACATCGTCGGCCACGGCTGACCACAACCTCGGCTGCGGAATTCAACCGCTGCAGCCTCAGCTCCATACCAACTTTGCCGCGCCCGCGCCTGCTGCGCTTTGACCCCTTTCCTCTTTTCTCCTTCTTCTCTTCTTTTTCTCTCACTTCCCCCTACCCCCCTAAGGCACTGCGCCGTGCTCCCTATTGGGCTGCAGAAATTAGGTGCCTTTTTCCTTTTCCTAGGCGGTCCCGTGGTCCTCCGTCCGTGGGAACGCTCGTCCCTTCGACTTCCCGAATCGGGCGCCGTGCATTCCGAGAAACAAGGCGAAGCTTCAGCATGCGGGCAATTCTTCACCCACTGTATACCGTGTGAATCTACCGTGGGACGGACGGTGTGCTTGGAGTCCCAGAGATGGCAGCTGCACATGCCAGGGGGACCTTCGAACCATGCAAGAGTTAAAAAAGAAATTTTGCCAGACACACACGGTGAAAAATAGCATGCCTCAGGAACACTACTTGGAAAGAGACGCCATCGCCATCAACCCGCACCACCGAATCCTAACCTTTTTAACGATCATCATCTGCGCTGAGCCGTGCCACATGGTCACCAGAAAACTATCATCATCAACTGCCACAGAAATTTGGCAAATCACATGCACTGCTCGCCATTGGTCAAATAAAAATGAAGAATCCATTAACCCAAGAGCTAAATTTCTACCAACACATCTGCGCCAAAATTTTCTATCAAATTTGTAATGTTTCTATTCTACAACCTCCCTTATTCTAAAGTGGCGTAACATTTTATAAAACCACTCAATTCTTGGCCAATCCCCCACAGTAGGTGTATAGTGCCTAGAATATTCTAGGCACTATAGTGGGTGTGAGCCACAGCTGAAGGTGAACGAGAACAAGATGGCTGCGAAGCGATGGCGGCGAGCCATAAAGAGACAGAAGAACATAGACAGAGGGAAAGGAAACGATAGAAAGAAAGATAAAAATAGACAGAAATAAAGGAATAAAGACATAGAAGGAGGTAGAAATAAACAGACCCGAAAGAGAGACAGAAAGAGAAACAAAGAAAGAGAGAAAGAAAGAGGAGAGAGAGAAACAAAGAGAAGAAAGAAAACGAAGATGGAAAGGGCGAGGAAGAGAAATAGAGAAGAAGAAGAAATAGAAAGAAAGGGATACAAAAAATAGATAGAAGAAAAAGAACAAATAATTAAATAAATAATGAAATAAATAAAGAGAAACAAGGAGGCACCCAGATGCGCTCTTCCTTCAGGCTTGGCACCATTAAAGAGGGAAAAAATCTAGGGACTTTAGGCACTGTTACAAAGCAGACGCGAGGATCGTGGGCCAGCTGTCCCGAAGCGAGTCTTCCCGCTTCTTGGACTCCCCCCCCCCTCATTTCGGAGTACGGATTCACCTACACCTGCCGTCTTTTCCCCGAACTGGACGCTTCGGCTGGAAGGTGGCAGCTACGCGCGGGTCTCCTCCGTGGAACACGTGTTAGCAACGAGCTTGTTTTTGGTGAAAGCTGGTGCCTTTGTTCGTAAAAGGATTTTCAGTTCCCCGAGGTGGCGTTGCCCCCCCCCCCCTTTCTTCCGAACTGGTCGGACGTGGAGAGTGAGAGTGCAGTGGTCCCTGGCATTGCTATCCTGGGGGCGGTCACCTATGTGTCGAAGAGACGGACCCTCCAAAGGCATGCATGTTTGTGATTGGACGTTTGCTAGTTATGCAGCTTCAAAGGCATGCACGTTTGTGATTGGACATTTCCAATTAAGGAGTTTCCCTATATTGGGAAGGAAGCGTATTTAAGGAGCAGCAGAGCGTCTGCTCGGGACGGATCGATCGGTCTAGATGTCGTTCTCACGATCCTGTCCTCTGTGATGTTGTAAATAAACGTCTGTTAAGTTTTCTTCAACGCCGGTCTCTCTGCCTCAGCTTCCCGCTGTTCTGGACATCCCTGGGCCTGCGGTACGACTCCCGCCGCTCAGCTCCACGTGCACGCTACCCCCTGAGTCCGCGTTGGCCAACGTCGCCGCTCGTAAGAGCACCACTAGTGCGAAGTTGCCATAATCCCCCCCCCCCTCCCCCCCCTCCCATCTTTTCCAAATCACTAATATCTCCTGTCCGGACTGTTGAGTAAAAAAGCTGACGTCGCAGCCTCGGCCACGCCCCGGCAGCGCACTTGGGTGGGGTCACGCATTATACAACAGCCCAGAGGGGATTATGGCGGCACCAGGGGCGTAGCCAGAAATTTTTTTCGGGGGGTGGGGGTTCAACCATACTTCATGTATGTTCGTGCGTGCGTTTGCATGTGTGCGCGTATATATACGCAAGCAAAATTGAAAAATTTCGGGGGGGGTTGAACCCCCCCAACCCCCCCCCCCCTGGCTACGCCCCTGGGCGGCACCCAGGCAGCCTTCGTTGACAACGTGCATATAAAAAGGAAAATGTGCTGCACGTAAACGGCGGCGCATCGCGGTACTTGTGATGCGCTACCGCGTCCCATTCTGTCGCATTCACGCAAACGCAACCCCAGGATGCTATCGCATGCATGTAATCATATGGTAGTGCGGCCTGGGAACGTTTGACCACCGCTGTACGTCATGAAAGAAGCAGGCAAGGCATGGCGACACGGGCACAAGAGGACCAGACCACACAAAACGCAGTCCACTTTGACTACTTTGCAAAAGCTAGAGTTACTGCGCATATATGCGGAAGACCGCAGAGCTTATAGTTACAATGAGGCGTGACATATCCCCCCAGTAACTGTTGGAAAAGCCTTCGTGGAGTTTGCGAACCTTGACCGGAATGTGGAGGGGTGAATACGCTTAGGGCGAGAAAATCATTCTTGCTGTGAACGAAATCTTTCGATTGGAAAATATTCTTGCAGGAAAGCCACCTTACAATATTTTTTTTTTTTTTGCAAGTGTGGCGCGGGAAAGAAGATGAACGAAAGGAGGAGAATTTTAAGGGCTCGTTTTTCTTTGTCATAGACACGTACCTTAACGAGAACCTGGACAATCAAGCGAAGGAAAGTCTAGGGTACCTACGTTATAAATATGAAGATATTAAAGTGGACGAAAAGACAACTTGCCGCCGGCACAGATATACGGCCGGTAAAGTGGACGGGAGGACGATCGACATCGGACGCGTTGTTCGAAGGTTCGAAGGTCATAATTACTACGAATAACGTCCCACTTTCCTTGGCTTGATGGTCTGTTTGGTTATCATTAAGGGAAATAATGACACAACAGCGCCAACCGTCAACCAGACAGACGTACTGGCTAGTCTGTATGTGAGAGATTAGGAATTTCATTTTCCTTTATGCAGTTAATCGGCGGCTGGCTCACGCATGCACTTCCGCTACAACCATTTAGAACGTTTATACGTGCACTTGTGTCTGTGTGTACAGCACTGCGCATTCATCGAACTTTGGTGTGCTGTCTCGTCCTCTTCTCATGATATATCCGTGTCTTGACGCAATTGACCAGCGTGCGTTTGTATAGGTGCGTGTATATATATAAACATACCTGCCAACCTGGCGACATAGAAATTAGTAAAACTTTCATGCGGCGGGGGGGGGGGGGGGGGGGAGTGTAGCCAACCCACTTTTTATTGCGATAGCAATTATATGGACAGTCTCGACGGGTTTTTGGCGTCGCCGTCATGTCCTTCCGGCATGAAGTCCAATTGATAAGATCCCCCCCGCGCATTGTATGTTCTACCGCTGGGTAAAAGCGCGCGAGCGGGGGCGACGAACGCGGCCGAAGCAGAGTTCAAACGAGCCGGCCCATTTCCGTCGATCGGAGGGTGCATGCGATAACATCACCCCGCTCGGGAGGCCTGCCGTCGAAGCAGACAGGAAACGCGCCGCCCTTCTTTAATGAGCCTTAAAAGACTCGGGGGGGGGGGGGGGGGTGTCGCGCGAGGAGCAACTTTGAACTTTGAATCTAAGGGCGCGGTCGCGATCGCTGGCGCGCGCTATCTCGAAAGCTATCACAGCGGGCGGCTCGTAAACCCTTCTACGTGCTGCGCTCTCAACGCGAAGTGACTATGCGGAGAGCATCGCTTCCTGGAGCGGCCGTATTCTCTTACAACAGCGTTTTGTAGTTACGCAAGATCGGATACAAAACAGTTAGCTGCCAGCCTCACTTCGTGTAACACTACAATTTGTTGCTATCGCATTCACATGCGTCGCCCTTGCGGTGAAACTGTGACTTTTTTTTGTTTTCAAGTTCGGGGGGTTTTTCCTTTGGCGACAAGCTTAATCATGTTTTTGCAACCATAAGTAAAATCGGTCAGAGAGTAATCAGCAACAACTCAATTGGGCAACAATTTATTTTTGCAGTGACTTTGCTGTTGCGGACTTTGCCAGCTTCAGAAAGTTCTCCGTGTAGCTTTGCTCAAAGCAAGTTCCACTCTGGTGCCCTTTCACCATCAGCAGGCTCTCGAGAGTTTCTTCACAGACAAGATGAGCGAAACTCCGTTCGAGTTTTGTCGACAGTGCTGAATATTCTCTCGCATTCCGCATTACTGTGGGGAATGAAGAGAACGCCCAGCATAACCAGTAAAATTCTGTGGAACCTGAGCGATCCGTCAACACTTCGAACAGCTCCCAAACGTGCCCACTGCACGTCGCACCTGGGCTTAAACACAGCAGCCCTACTGCGTCGGACGCGGCAGCCTGTCATACGAAAAGCGACACGAACAATGTAGTCCTCACCGCCGACCCGCGAACAAAGCCCACTGCCACGTTTGCGCTTTGCGTATGCGCCAAGGCGGTATGGATTCGTAGCCACCCCCCGAGAAGACGACAGAAGTCGCTAAATGTTGAAGCAGCTGCTGCTGATGATGATAACACAGCGCCGTTTTTGTGGCCTCCGCGACTAGCTACGGCAATGCGCAGTAGCTGATCACGAAGGCCACGCTGTTTTAATGGACTTTTAATTTTTTTATCGGAAATGATATGGTTTCCGTAAAATTTCAGCTGACATTCGTAAAATCGTAAGCGAGGTCGAAATTCGTACATTTTACGGAAAATTCGGAAGAGTTGGCAGGTATGTATACACATTGGCGTCAACTGGGGTTTGTAAAAGGGGCACTTGCCACACCGCGGCACTCGGCCTCCACCCAAGCTAGAGTTACTGTATATGCTACCTTTAGGTACCTAAGCTACGCGAGCGCTCAACCCCTCCCCCGGCAGCGACGCAACACGGATTTGCACCCCACAAGACAAAGTCCTGCTGACGCAGACGCCCATGCATATAAACACGCAAAATTGAAAAAAAAATTTGGGGAGGGGGTGTTTGAAACCCTGCGCCTCAAATGATATCCCGAGATCGCACAATCGTGAACCAAAACAATATTTCACAGATAACACCTAACTTCGCTGAGGTATCACTTTCTTCACTCTTGCCTCACCTGCAAATTTAATTTAATCGTTTAAAGATGAACACAACCTGCCTCTGGCAAAGTTCATTAGTGCTACGATGTTATTTGCGGTGCATTCATATCACCAGCACAGGCGCCCTATACCCTCACATTGTTTCTCCATGCATCGATTAGCTGTGCCACCTATTTTGCCCTTACTGATGACAACTGCCTGCTAGAGAACTGTATAACAAAACAAGATATGTAATGCACTGCCCCTTCCTTAATTGCGTTTGCTGAGCAGTCTTCCATATGTCATTACAAGCAGCTGGCAGTCACGCACATCAAAGGTCAATTGAAGTGCATAGTAGTCAATATTTTCTAATAAGGAACTGTTTTAACGTCACAGTGAGGCACTGTTTTAATGTCACAACCAAAATTGAGTTCTTGCTGATGCAGACCATTTGAATCAATGGAGAAACATTACACCATGGCAATATGCACAGCATGCTGTGCGTGTTTTTTTTTTTCATATCCTGCAAGAACTGCTAATGTATATTGAAAAGGCTGTGTGTCATCGATTACTTTACAGCCATAGAGTTTCATAATATTTTTATAGTATGACACTATGCCTACAGCCAAGTGTCCTGGCACATGGGTACAACTGACTTCCACATTGCCTTTTTCTTTTCAGGTATTCCAAAAGTTAAGTTTCCAGGTGCTCCTGCTGTCAGAGATAATGATCAGTTTATCACCGTGACGCACAATTTCACACAGTGAGTGATCCAACTACATTATGTAAAACAAACCAAAGTTTACAGAACACTATTTCTTGAAGTACCTAGATATGTCTTGACCACTACAAAACATTCCAGGGCAAGAAACTAAGTATCTACACAGCTGTTTTTGACAGCTGTGTAGATACTTGTAATTGACAGCACCCTGTCACACGACCTACAAACTTCCACCAGAGTGTATACCCAAACAGTGACGAGTCGTGAAAAATTTAGATATAAGTTGGGGACAACTTATTTCGTCCCGTGTGCTTTTGCCACTTCACTGTGCCAGCAGAACTTTAGCTCTTACACCGCAGTACAACGAAACTACCTTTTGGCATATGGTTTAATGTGGCAGTGCAAGGTCGTGCATTCTTGAGCTGTACTGCTTGTGAATAAACAGTAGTTTCATTTGTCCATGGCTGTACGTTACGTCATTACCACCTACAGAAGGCAATGCCGTAATGTGCTCTCAAATGGACCCTGACCCATAGCTCTAAATTAAACCAAGAGGAGCATTGCTTTTGACTAAAGAAGAGAGTGCATTACGACAAGGCTCCTTTCTCGGGCAACTTTTTGTACGAAAACTCCCTGGTTTGAAAAATGCAAGTTCATTCCATCGCGTGGACATCGAGCGCATCCAGTAACACTGAATTTTTACTCTGTAGTGTGTTGCTCTGTAAGGTGGTGTTCTGTAGTGTGTAGGTCTGTAGGTTGTCGCTCTGTACACTGAAGCACAGTGACCACATTAAGGTGGTAGTGCTGCCATTTACTTTCCCGAATCAAGGCAGTGTGTCAAGTGAAGTATTGTTCTACGCTATGCCACACTAACTAAGTGGAGAGCAAAGGTTCATGCATTGAGTCACCCATCTGGTTTTAAGAGGCCTCTGTGTTCAAGAGAAGCGAGCGACACTTACACGGCACACTAAACCTTTGTCAACATTTACGTCGTAATCAACGGCAACCGAAAGAGGCTGCTTTTCTGCTTGCTTCACGCGACCTGTAGCTTGCGCTGCAATGCATAAGAATTGGCAAGACTGGGTTACACAGCGCAGTTTTACGTACCACATAAACCTGCAACCGCTTGTCGTTACGGACAATAAACGAACGGCAGTCAGTCAGCCAGACACACGAAACGCAAACCAAAGGAACACTACTGACAACCATGTACAGAACTTCTGAATGTTTTAATAAATGATATGACAAGTGCATGTGCCAACTTCCTGTGCAAAGCAAAAAAGAGTGCACGCTCTGCCGTTTGCAGTGCAATACCAGCCCCCCCCCCCCCCCTCCCCACATTGCCACCAAGACATCCATAGTAGACAGACTAGAACATGCCACAGGTTGGGATGCAAACATAGGCCTAAACACACACACACACGCATATATGTATTTCACTAAAATAATGCAGGATCTCCATTCTACACTGCACCAAGGTATGTATAGACTTCTAAGCACCATAAAGACTAGGGGAAAGAAAGCATAATGCTGAAAAAAGAATGCTAAAACAATAGATTGAGATAAGGCTGGTGACCAATGGTGGATTCAACGTGTGGAAGAGGAGAGAATATGCGAGGTCAAGCTTTTTATTTTTGATAATAGTGAACTTTTCTCGTTCGGCCGCTTTCGAAAGAATACAGATTGCAGAGAGCGTGCAGGTTGAGTTTTTCCACAAGGTCTTACTCAAAGAAAGGTTATCTCTCCAATTACGAAGTGCTGCAATAACGTACGCTGTGCTTTTTATATAAAGAGCACGTTCTGTGTGGGCACAGGTTTGCAAACTGGCAGAACAGTATGTAAAATTATTTCCAGATTTTATGCAGCTCGGTTACGTCGTGGATAAAATGGACACTTCCTGCTTCATGTGCGGCAGACATCAAAAAGTTTATAGACTTGGAAATCCGTGAAAAGCCAAGAACTAGTATTTCCGCAGCCTGGTATTTTCGATTTTCACCTTATACTTCTAGCATATGTGAGCGATACAGTACTGTACGGCTTTACTAGCAGCAGCCACAAACTATCGCAGTTTGTATACTTTTGACAACACATGCTGCACCCTCTAGAGCAAAGGAATGTGAAGTTTCAGGCCAAAAGAAAAAAAAACAGGTTTGAGTTCATGGAAGTCATAATTGTAAGAAGACAACTGCCTTGGCGGAAAGAACGCAAGCGACTTTAGAATCCACGACTTGCAACCACGCCCCGAAGCTACCATATTCGCAAACAAATAGAAACAAAGATCACACCATAGGATTCCTCCACACGTCTGTACCGAGTGGCCAAAAAAAAAAAAGCTTAATGAGTTGCGACCAAGGTTGAAAGACGGCTGCTGTAAAAAAAGGAATGCATTCAATACAAAGCCGCACATGTACCAACAGCCTCACAAGCTTCGGACGGAACAATGCGGCACATTTCGCCGGGAAACCTTGGCAACCTTGAGAGGGTAGAGAGACCGGGGATTATTTCTTTTGATGATACACTCGCTTCAACCACCTCGAACATCCAGAGCACAGATCTGTTAACGAGCTTGACATTAAGTACCGATAACTGCAGTCAATACTGGCAAGGGCATGCACTACATAGGTGAAAGTCACGAGGGTCTTGCCAATCTTGCACACTAAAAGCCATTCTCGCACAGGATGTGAATTGCTTGCCGATTTGCGAAGCATAAACTGTTTGCTCACTTGTGATTGACCATGCCGCTGAATGAAAGTAGGCGTAAAAACAAGCATTGCGTAGCACTCGTAGTTCGTATCAGTTTGCGTTTCTTCCTTTCTAAGCTAAAAAAAAAATACTCCTATTCCTTGCCTTTTCATCCGAAATGCAACCTCGCCGGCAATGCCTGCAGTTATCAAACCATAGCTGATCATCATGTCAGCCATGTTCTTGCATATTGCTCTTTACACACGTCCGATGTGTGCAAAGTCCCCATCAAAGATGCAAGGGCCGTGTTGGAGAGAGAAAAAAATGCGGGTCAATTGTTTGGTTCAGCTTCTCCGACACACCCTGTGCCCCCTGAATTCAGGTAGCAGAGGCGAAACTTAGACTTTCTGTGTCAATCTCTCGGGCTTTTGCGCAGTTGCAGGTGGAACAGATGACCTGAGGCCCAGACAAGGTCTGGCTGCATGTAACGTGCCCCGTAAACCTTTGATGAAGGCTGCACATGTGATCAGAGCACCAGAGAAGCGAAAGAAAGAAGAGTAAACATGGAACAAGTGGGAGAACACAGTATGCTTATATATTAAATATAAATACACATCTTCCTCTACTCACATCAATTTCTCAGCAAATTCACTAAACAGAAATGGTATATCGAGTTTGTCTTCGAAAAGGCTCAAAGGAAGAAAAGAAACGCACCCTTCTAATCCTGCACAAAAGCAAACTAGACTACCACAGCAGACTGACTGAGAACGGTGTAGATACTCTCGATAAGGATTGCACCGTCAAGATATGTTAAGCTCGGGTGTTGTCACTTGCATTGACAACGCATTACACCGTGTTGATTTGGTTCTGGTACAGCCGAAAGCCGCTATCAACCTTGAATTGACGCAGCCTGACATCACGTCACAAGCCACAAGAACTTAACACCCACTTCACTTACGTACACCAAGCCAAAGAAATCGCAACTGCTACCGCTAGTGAAACAACACGTTAACACTTAATAACGGAATATTCTTGCGCACTGACAAATGTGGTGAGCTACACAAGACCAAACGCTAAGTAAAAGCTCTGCACTTAATTCCCTTTCGACTTAGACATTCAGCCCTCCAAGTGACAAGTCGGTGCGACAGCGGACAAAGCAACCCAATTTCGATGTGCGTTAGAAAAAATACAAATTTCAGTGCCCCACATTCTTCTTTTTTTTTTCATGAGAACTGCAATTCATTTGTGGCGGAAAGCGAGGTATGAAGTGTTAGGAAGGTAGGCACACATATACCAGGGCTACAAAGATGAAAATCACGTTTAAGCACCATCAAACACCAGTGGCAACGATACAAAAAGACAAACACCATTCGAGAATCTCGGCTTTTTTTTTTCTTGGCTTGCAAAGAGTATTTTTACCATACAATGAACACACACACACACCAAATGCAACCAAACCGACGCCTCGTGAGCAAACGCTGCAAGGGTAGCCGAAAATGCGCTGCGTACAGCACGTACAGCGGGGAGGCGGTTGCGCAAAAGTTGCATCGCAGGTTGCACGGAAGTACGCACGACACCCGATATCACGACACACAAATCACAGAAACAACACCAAGAAAAAAATTTATGGCGAGGTACACGTTAAAGCGATGCAGTACGCTTTCCGGGTAATCCTCGACCACGGAGCCACCGGCAAGTTCACCTTGTCGCGGCTGAAACCTGAGATACCTGCAACTGAATGCGACGCATGCATACCATGTCATAGGCAACTCCGATGCCTTTCTTTCGAAGAAACTTTTATGGAAGACGCACTGCACTTGCTCACTCCTCGCAGCTTCTTGTAAAAACCTAGTGGTAAAAACCTCTCGCCGTGCAAACTTCGTTCCTCTTGCGTAATACTACTTCAAAACCATCATCTTGTACTGTTTCTCTCGCCGCTCTCGTTTCCAGTGCAGTCACGTGGGGACCTGTAGTGCCAAGCTCATTTTTAAACTTCACGGAAGGCTTCCGGCACCCTTCGAGGTGAACATGAAGCTTTTTAAAAGGTTGTGAAAGACTTTGTACGGAAAGGCCTCGCCACCCACACGTGCACTCGAACTGATTACTCAAAGAAACCCTATATTTCAGACCTAACAAGGCCTTCACGTTAACCCTAACGAGAACTCTGATGTTAGGCCTAACAAGGCCTCCACGTTAAGCCTAACGAGACCTTCGTATTAGGCATAACAAGACTTACATCAAGCCCAACAAGTGCAACATTACGCACACAACGTTTAGCTGAAAAGGAATCGCGAGTGTCATCAGCTGCAGAAGTTGCAGATTGTCGTCAAAAACTAGGAAGACAACCCGAAACATATTTGCATACAAGCTTCGAAACAGAAGTGCTCCTGATGAAATGCACATGAAACCAGAGTGTGCAGCTAGAACACTGATTAACATTTTGTACATGGAGTATGAGCTGTAAAAAGAAGCAACTTGACAAGCAATCAAACAACAAAATGCACTCGAACACGAGAAATCCTCTTTTGCACCAACAAGCCAGAGTTGTTCAGATGCATATAAACATGTAGGTAGAAAATTGAATGGGGTGATAGAAACATCACCAATGCTGTAGTGCAGGATTATCCACTATAATCGTAAAAATGAAAATGCACAACTTTTTATCGCTTCTGCAGCTGGGGTACAGATGTGCGTTGAAAGAGACCAAATACAATACAACAGTGATCGCAGATCTGTGTTAATAGATATCAAGGAAAAGAGAAAAACCGTCAGATAAAAAAAGAACAACTGTGCAAAGCGACGGCAGAACAGAAATGTACATAAAACACCAGGCAATATAATATCACTAGTTGGTTAAAAAAAACAGTTCGTAATCTCCGAGCGCGTGTGGGCGTCCTCTCCAAAGTGTGCAAGGACGTTGTGTCGCTGCGGCAGACGACAAAAAGTTGCAATCGTCTGCCACCGTTCTCACTTTCCATCTTTTTTTTTTTGGTGGGGACGGGCCGTGCACTAAAATGCACCTCACGATTCTGTGATGTCGCTGTGCATGAACGGCACGACGAAATCGTCCATGTTGGGCATGACGAAAATCCTCTGCCAGAGCGAGGGGAGAGAAAAAAATGCAAAATAATTGCATTAATGTACAATAAATGTCATTGTATTTGACATCACGCTTGCATGTTATGCAATACACATTCCCACTATATACCAAGCTAATGAAATAACCCGGAAAGGCTTCACGGTGCATACATTGTGCGATTTGTGCTACTATTTACGTCATGTGATGTGACACATCATTTTTGATGCGACATCAAAAAACCCCAAAGGCTTCATGGTGCATACGCAGTGTGATTAATGCTATCCACGTCATGAAATGTGGGCACATCATTCATGTATGCGATTATTCATCACGATGTATATGTCGCGAGGTATACATTGTGTATAATGTCATTTATGGCACATCATGTATATTGTGCCATTCGCATCCCGATATATACCCAATTAATGAAACCATGAAGTGACTATGGAGACATAAATGGAAAGATAAATAGATACACTAAAAGTGCCTTTGGTTAACTTTAATAATAGGCTGTCTTGCAATACAGTAAAGGCTTGTTAATTCGACCCCTGTTAATTACGAAAATTGGATAATTCGGACGTGTTCTCTGGCCCCGGCAAGCACATGTACTGTGCTTGGTCATATTTGGCTGCAACTCGGTTAATTCGGACGATCCTCGGAGTGCACCAAGCATAAAGCGCCACAAATGTGCAATGCAAAGGAGCGAAAACAGCGTTCGCGAACAACCGAAATGGCCGCGGGCCTTCAGAAAAGCGTGGTCGTCATCGACAATCTGACCACAATCGCATTGTTGGGGGCTGAGGCTTCAGCGGCAGCGGCAAACATTCCATTTTCAATTTTACTGGACACACACGAACAATGAATGTGGCAATGTGCTTGCTACATTGTGGTCGACGAAC
The DNA here is from genome assembly GCF_013339695.2 of Rhipicephalus sanguineus. Lineage (NCBI taxonomy): Eukaryota > Metazoa > Arthropoda > Arachnida > Ixodida > Ixodidae > Rhipicephalus > Rhipicephalus sanguineus. Next base: position 128,257,454 of record NC_051182.1, read on the forward strand.
TATCAGTCGTCGGCCATATTTCTGGCGAAAAAATTGTCGTCACGTGCATGTGGTGGCGGTACGTAATAAGGGATGGGTTCAGAGCACGTTTTGGCTTAAGACATGGGATTCTTGAGCTGCGGTCACATTGTGAACGAAGTCGCGAATGACGAAAATTGCGGCTTTTACACTGCTGCTATGCAAAATAAGTATACTAGATTTATGTATTCATCAAGAAAATGAAAACACATTGATGTAGTAGACACTTGTTTATTGTTTTCTTGATACTTTTGATAATTCGGCATTCGGTTAATTTGAACATTTCTTCTGGTCCCGTGAAATCCGAATTAATGAGCTTTTACTGTATGTTTAGTGCATTGTACGAGGTGCATACCGACTCTTGCTATTTGGCCAGTGTCAGCGCTCGACCCGTATCACAGGGAGTCCAGTGACTACCTGTGATACGGCGTGCCTTTGGTGCTATCACTACTTTGCTGATGTTACTACTGCCAAAGCCGGGACCGTCAGCGAAGGGGCACAAGTTGGAGCAGCCACTGTCACCAACGTTATCCCCTTTTACAATGATTACAGCTGCTATAAACAGGATACTTAGTTAAGCATTGTTCTTCATTCACCTCATCCACTTTCTCGTCTTTGAGAAGAGGAAGACTGTTTTTATTCTTATCGACTGGGACTGTTGCGGCACTTGCTCAGACAAGAGCTCACTGAGGAGACCCAACTTTTAACACAATTTATACCTTATGTTTGGTGCATGATAACCTTAGATACTTATGTAGCACAAACAGCAGACCCCTATCACACAGGGCAACTTAAGTGCACTTTGAGGGAATGCACTTCGCCGCTAGTGTCATTCGCACGCTGTCACATGGGAACACTTAGTGGCACTCGCTGCAAAGTGCACTTTCCGGCGAGTGCATTCGCCAAAACTCACTTCACTGTGACGGAGTGTCTAGCCTCGGCAGCAGTGGCTCGAGAATAATTAAGGAATTATCTGGAGCAGAGTTCATAGCATATTTTCAACGATCGTTTACGTTATTGGGAATATTCTTATGCATTAAAACATACCATACCATAAAAAACTACACTTCTATTCTCTCTCTCAGGCAGTTTACAGCCACAACCGCCAGGGGCATGCCCAGCACATGCTGTGCAATGGCTGCAGCCGCCGCGTTTGTATGTAAAGTTTATTTTAAGGGCTGCTTATAGTTGTAACACATTATTACTTAAGAAACATCGCCTGAAATAACAAATATCTGTTGCACTACTTTAGTACCCATTGCCATTACCATCATTTCCAAAGTACACTTCCTTTTCTTGTGTAGCAGCGTGCCACCAAAGTGACATTCTGGGGGCATAAGTGCACTCGCTCATAATGACACTAAATTTGCCAGTATGACCGGGGTATTATACCTTGTGTTTGTTGCATGATAGCCTTAGATACTTATGTACCACAAACAAACAAACAAAACCAGGAATGTTAATATTACGATAGTACTTAACCCATATATGCCCAATGTCCTACATATAGGACGCTTCTTTGATGCTCTCTAACATCGCTATTTCTTTAGCTGATGACTAGCGCCACCTACAGGACATCAAGCAGGCCTCATTCTCAATGTATGCAAGCCTAGACATTGCTTGCTTTTCATGCTGCCACGTGTCGGCCGCTTTCTCCGGGCAAACGCGTGCTTTGTGTGAAAGAAGTCATGGAGAGGAAGAAGTGCACGTGAAATGCCGACCGTTTTCTCCTGGCAAACATGTGCTTTGTATGAAATACATCATGGAGAGGAAGAAGTGCAATGCCGGTTTGCACGTGAAATGTTTCGAGGCTTACTACACCTGCACATAGCATCCCTAATGCCCAGTGTCCTATATGTATAGGACGACTTGAAAAACAGTGTTGCGTTTACCTGGCAGTAAATAAAGAACTTGTGCTTTCTTTTGAGGGTAGAAGTACACTTTGTGTGAAAAAAAATATTCGTTTTGTCAATTTTACTGAGTTTGGGCATATATGGGTTAATAAAAGAAAAAGTAAAAACTGCGGGCAGTTTGCACTAAGTTGTGCAAAGCTTGGCACAGCGAAGCATGGGCGCGTTGCCACTCGTACTCCCTGTCGACCGATACATCTAGCTTCGATACGCGGCTTCCTCCTCGGTCTCTTGCTCTTTCTGCGCTATGCTTTACTCTCTCCCACCCCCTTTCCCTCTTCTCACCACATCTCTCCTCTTCACACACCCTTGCTACACTACACAATGCTATGCTATGCTCTGCTAGCGTGCCTGGACAGCCGAGTGGTTTGGACGCTCGCCTTTGGGTCGAGGGTATGAAGTTCGAACGCCGCCTCGTGAACATACTTTTTCAGCAAAAATTTCTCTTTCTTTCTTTCCGTCTGCTCCTCTCTGTCTTTCTCTCTTTCTTTCTCTCTCTGTAGTCGTCCTCAGGGTTATTGCAGGCCACGCCGTAGCGGTGAGTAGTGGGTGTTGCCCAAATTCTGTGGTACATACCCGTTCATGATGATGATAGCTTTCGGGCACGGTCACACACTCCACACACTTTACGTCGAGCTAGAACAGCTTCGCTGTCGACATATGTACGATTTGAGCCGAGGTCATAGCAGCCCCGGGCAGTCCATTGTGCATTAGCCTGCTGCGCCACCATACTCGACTGGATGGAATGTTCGATATGCTGCATTTACTTATTAGCACACTGGATGTAACCTTAACGACTGTTATCGCTACGTGTGCGCGCGACACAGGTGTCGCTTGCAGGCACGACCTACCCACCTGAAATTCGAGGAAGAGCATCTTCTCTATGCGCTCTGTGACCCGGGCAATGGTGACCTCTTTGGCTCCAAGCTTGGGTCGCGCCACCAGCTGCATCTTGGGCAGTGTGCGGAAGCCGTACCTGCAGTTGGGGTATGGCACACATCGTTCAGAATTTCTGCATGAAATATTTGAAATCCTAATGTTGCGACTAAATGGGGTATAACATCAGAAGGAAAAACTGTAGAGCAAAAACAAAACAAGGGCAACATGAGACCACAGGACTGGCACTCTTACATCGTCCTTGTTCCCTTCTCAAGTTTTTTTCTTCTCAAGTGATGAACCAAGTTGGCCAACAAAACATTTTACTAAGGAGTATAAAACTGACAAAAACGTTATTTTTCCTGAAATTTGCAAGTAAGCTTGTTTTAAAAAGAAGAAATTTGCCTTTTGTAGAATTCTTAAGATTTCTTTTTTTAAAGTTCAGAATTGAAAATCGACCATTTTGTACCAATCAGAGCAATATCTGACAGCCTGTGATGCTGCTTGTATGTCACTTGTCCAATGGGGCAAGTTCAGGAACTTCTGCCAACAATAAGCTACCCCCACCTCATTCACTTTTTCACCCTCATCCGAAGACACTGTTGGCACCACCTCAAACAAACTGCTGTCTATCAACACCACTGACTCCAGCATCAACGTTTTGGTCAAGTTTTTAGGCAAACCTGCAAGTGAGTTTTCATGAGGTTTGGCTTCCCATGCCATTGGGTAATACAGAGCTTTACTATTTAAGGGCATAAGGGAGCTTTTTTTTTGGCCAATTATGTATGAATTCATCTGTTCTGCCATATGATTACGTTTTAACAATCATTCCATTTTTCGTTATTCACTCCTCCCTCTGCTCACGTGACCTGCATTACACCGGACAAACATACACACGACGCAGGCTCGACTCAGAAGAGCTCCACTGTTAAGAAACACCATCGCACATTTCTTTGTGACGTAAAGTTCGATCTGTCTCAAAACAGTAAAAGCTCGTTAATTTGACTCTCGTTAATTCGGACACGTCATCTGGTCCCTGTAAATATACGCATCACTCTATGAGACTGGGCGCTCGTTATTTCGAACAGATTTGACCGCAAATCGGATAATTCGGCGACTTTCGGGCCGCTGGCAAGGCTCGAAAACGAAAGAAGAACAATTCGGAACAAAAGTGAAGCTCAAACGCAGCATCGCCATGGACATCAATTATCGACTTGGCTTGGTTTGAGACTGGTTGAACGCCTTTTTTTCGCGTGTGGGTTTTGTTGCTTTGTTCCCGTTGGTGTGCTGCATCGTTGATCGCCGATTTATCGAGGTACGTTTCAGTACGGCTCCTTTAGCTTGATCGTTGCTGGTGCTTTTGTGCTGACTTCTCGTGCGACCGCACTCTCCGCCGATGGCAACGCCGGCGAAGCGGCCCAAGTAGGAGGCCAAGGACTTCACCACCAAAGTAGAAATTTTGCGTGCTCTGAATAACGGGCTCTCCCGACAAGAAGTGATGAAGGGTGATGAAAGGGGATCCTTCAATCGGCGGCAAGAAGCAAGGAACGAGTAACCGTACTTTTATCCCCCAACGTGACTGGAACAGAGCGCTTGCCGCTTCTCGTTATCGGAAAGGTTCAAAAGCCACGCTGCTTTAAGAACATCAACAATCTTCCCGTGGATTACCGTGCCAACCGAAAAGCGTGGATGACGGGTGAAACTATTGCGGTACTGCAGACATCATGCGAGCTGCTGAGCACCTTGAAGGGCTCAGAAAAATTGTGTCCGCGCGAATTTCTGCTCGAAAACAGACAAGCATCCACGATTACTTTGTAAAGTAAAGGTATGTTGAAAAAACTCGTGCATTTATTGTGTTTATTTCGACCATTCGATAATTCGGACATTCGGTTAATTCGGACATTTTTTCCGGTCCCTAGAAATCCGAATTAACGAGCTTTTACTGTACTACGTGGCTGACCGCCTGATAGCATCATGCCGAGTTTCGCCCCATGCGCTGCCAGTCGTGCCATTATTCCGGTACACACACATGCCGAGCAAAACTCACCAGATGCGGTCCGTGGGTGGGGGTGGGATGTTGAGGGCCACCGTGCCCACCAGGTGGCTGATCTCGACGGTGAGCACGAGGGGCGTGTTGGAGACCTCCTCCATCTTCCGCTTGATGTAGCGGTTCTCGGTGGCCTGCTGGAAGTAGCGCGACTGCGCAATCTTGTCCACCAGCTCCAGCAGCTTCTTGCCCGTGCCTGTCGCAGAACTCCTGCGACGCGTGTCGTGGCAAAGACGCGTTCAACGTCGAACCTGACGAGACATTTAACAAGCTGCATTCTGGCAGCAACGTGCAAGAAATTTGTCTTTTCTTTTTAACCCATGCAGACAGCAGTTTGACTGTGCATGTAGTTCAAGCCTGTGATGCAATTTATTTGTTTTATGGAAGGAAGGATAGGAAGACTACCATAGGCCCCTGTAACTAGACGTTCAAGTACTCTCAATTCACGATGGCTTATTAGACAATGCAAACCTTTCTTTTAAAGGAGTAATCATGTACTGTCAGCCGCAAAAGTTTGCGGGATCTGCAACGCGTGGCGGAGCGATGGAAAACTGCAGTGCTGCGTCACCTACCGTGACGCGGTGGGCGCTGAGGCTATCTGCTGCGGCCTCCGCAATTAGATCCGGCAACGGCACGTTGTCTAAACGCGCCCTCGCTAATTGCCGAGGCCGATAGCCTAAACACCCGCCACGTCACAGTAGGCGACGCAGCAATGCAGTTTTCCGTCGCTCCGCCAAGTGCTGCAGATCCCACAAACTTTTGCAGCCGAAAGTACTTCGAGTAAAGCTAAGCACATATGACACACTTGCAGACTGTCTCATCATAACTTGCATCTACAAACTAAATTGGCTGAAGCACTTTCAAAGAGTTAACGCTGTAAAGCGCAGAATAAAGATAATGCATGCTGCCGTGCTTTTTTTTAGTTTTTATGAAACATATCATCCGATGAGCACTCACGGGTCTCTCGAGATGGCACTCGACTCCCCCTTGTCTGCGGCGGCCCCCTCGTCGTCTGAGGAGGAAGCGGCGCTCTCGTCGTCGTAGGCATCGTGGTTTATGGCGAGGCTGTGTGAGGAGGATAAGAAAGCGCCCGTCAGAACACACGTTCAATAATACCGGTGTCACATGGTCACTCTTGATCGTGATCGGGCCTGATCTGGATCGAATTTCTTTATCGCGAATGGCTCCTTTACGCAAACTGCAAAAGGAAGCCGATCACTGTTGAGAAATTTGATCCCAATTGAGCTTAATCGCAATCAGCAGTGCACTGTGTACCGTATTTACTCGAATCTAACGCGCACCTTTTTTCCGGAAAAACGAGTCCAAAAATCGCATGCGCGTTAGAATCGAGTACCGAAAAAAAAAACAGAAACTCTGTTATCGTATTGCCATCGACATTTCAAAATGGCCGCCTCCTACGCGCCTTGGACATTTCTGCCATTTTTTCAGTTCGTACGTGTGCTGAGGAGATTGTCATCCCGTTCTGCGTTCGCATCGACGGCATGGAAGTGCCGACTCCAAATACTCGACGAGTGTACCACGATGCCGCATTTAAAAGAATAGTTATTACATGTGCAGAGAGACGGACGGAAATCGGGCCGCATCGCAGTCGTTCGGATATAGTTCGGAGTTCCCGACACGTGCGTGCGAGACTGGCGCAAACAGAAGCAGAAGATTTTTTACAGCAAAGCTTCACGAAAAGGTTTCAGTGGGCCAAAGCAGGGCCGGTATCCCGAAATCGAAGAGTGTTGACAGCGACAAGGAGTTGTCCGACAGCAACGAGGACTGATCCATTACGCGACTCGTATCGCCGCCGTAGTGGTGACAGTTTTAGCGGCAAGGCCCGCTTTTTGACTGTGTTTCACTTTTTTGAAGCTTCAATTCTTTAAAACCCAAATACTTGTTCTTCTGAATGTACGAAGTTTGACTCCTACGGACTTTTGTTCTTTTCTCTCACGAAAAATGGGTGCGCGTTACAATCGATGTATTACTTTTTTTTTTGGGGGGTCGCGTGAAACGGGTGTGCGTTACAATCGAGGGCGCGGTAGAATCGAGTAAATACGGTAACACCGGTATAAGATGCGTTTGGCGTGTAAGACCCCATGTCGTGCAGAGTTTTGTGCAAACGATCAGTAAAATGCTCAAACACACCAAATACTACTATACTCCCCTTGGACCTTGTTGCCAACTGTCCGAAGTTTAGCAGGACAGTTTAAACTTTCGAGTAATGGCGTTTTTCGCTGGCCAATCTGGAGCAGGATTTCTTGCTCCATGGCAACGAATCCGTACTTCACTGATCTATGTGGAGTGGATTGACGCGTTCCACTGGTTGTTTCAGAGGAACACGCTCCGCGGTCGATCGTTCTCACTTGCTCCGCCACCAAGTCGCGGATTCGGGTGGAAATTGGAAGAGCAGCACACGTCGCATCCGTCACTCTGCGAGCTACCTTGGTCGCCACTTTTCAGCGGCGACCAAGGTTGCCACGAAAACGCACGGAGCAGAAAGGGGAATAGTTTCCGGAACCAGTTTACATCAGTGTGCATGAAGAACTTCCAGTGTAATCTCACTCAGAGCATTCCCGTGTTCCACTGGCAGATTCGGCTTGGTGCAATCCAAGTACTCGCTCTAGAACTTTGGTGACCACTCTAATTTCCCAGTAAAAAATGCCATTAGAGTTCCAGTGCAATGTTATTCCTAAAATGTGAAATTACTTTAGTAGCATTGGTGTCAGCATAGAAAATATGACCTCAATAGACGTTATATCGATGTTTTTATGAAATGTTACCAGTGATGTGTAATTTACCCTTCCGTAACTATGTAACAGAAAGGTAACATTAACATGTATACATGTTAATGAGAACAGACAATAATTTGTCTTATTGTCTGTTAGTTCTTGTCTGTTGGTTATTGTCTGTTGGTTATTGTCTGTTAGTTCTCAATATTGTGTCTAACAAAGAAAACGAGCCCTTAAAAATATTTTTAAAAGTTACCGTCTTTCCTTCATGTATACATGTACATATTCTCTTCTAGCTTGTGATGTTTTCCGTAATAACTATTGTATCCTGTTAACGTTTAGGTTATGTAACAATTCTGATTTCTACTGTAATACTTATTCACATTGTCACATTTCAGTATATCGTGCTTTTCATTTATGTGCCACTAATTCTGGCTCATTTCTTTTTAGGTAGCAGGGCTAGTGAAGCTGATTTAGCGTAGCTTTCACTCCCACCATCTTTCGTGTACTACGCATTGGAATAAAGATTCAATTCAAATTCAAACTTCCCCCAGCCGGGGCGGCACCCAAATGTCCCGAACGCACGCAGACTTTACTCAATAAGACGAAATGCGGGACGTTAAAAAAAAAAAGAGAAAACAATGCGTACCTCTGCATCTCCTCGGTCTGGGAGCGCTTGAGCCGCATGAGGTTGAGCTTGGTGCTGAGGGTCATGTAGAAGGCCCCGTTGTAGGTGACGTCCATGTCGACCCAGACGCCCCGCTTGTCCACCACGGCCTCCGACGTGCGCCGCACATACGGCAGTTGCGAGCCCAGGTGGATGTCCGTCACCGTCAGCTCCTCCATGAAGAACGGAACCTGGCGACCCAGTGATATATTCATTACATCCGTATTTGTGAAAATGCAAAACAGGACGAACTTTTCATTGTTGTATCTGGTGTTTCATTATGCCCATAATGTAGACTCATTAAACGCAACCTGAAGGGACCAGGAAAATATCTTCCGTTTTACAGGAATTCTGTTTACCGAGAGATGAAGAGGGGTGCAGAATGCAAGTACGAAACCAATCATATCAGAGGCAGTTGTTCCATTTAAGTAGCAGTTCTGTTTAAGAGATTTCCGTTTACCAAGAGTCTACTGCATTTGTGAAACTGAAAAAAACAAGATAACCTTTTAATTCGTTATATCCAGTAAATTACTATACTCATACTTCTGAAACAGAAAAACGAGACAAGCTTTTCATTTATTATATCCGGTAACTGATTATGTCCAAATTTGTGAAACCGAAAAGCAATAATAATATCTGGGGTTTAACGTCCCAAAACCACGATATGATTATGAGAGACGCCGTAGTGGAGGGCTCCGGAAATTTTGACCACCCGGGGTTCTTTAACGTGCACCTAAATCTAAGTACACGGGCCTCAAACATTTTCGCCTCCATCGAAAATGCTGCCGCCGCGGCCGGGATTCGATCCCGCGACCTTTGGGTCAGCAGTCGAGCGCCATAACCACTAGACCACCGTGGCGGGGCAAACCGAAAAGCAAGACAACCCTTTCATTCGCTTTATCTGGTAATTCACGAGATCCATATTTGTAAAGCTGTAATTGTAAGAAAACATTTTCATTGCTTTGTAATGACCAACAATTTGCCATACTGAATATTGTTGTTAATTGGGGTGTTATACGGTGCAAAAGCAGCTCGGGCTACACTGTGCCACCCTGCACGTTAACTTTTAATGTCGAGGTTCAACTCTGTAATAGAAGAGGTTCAACTCTGTGTTTTCCAATTAAGTTCAGTTGCGAGTTCAGCGCCCGTGTCGTGTTTTCTTTTTTAGTCCTCGTCCATTTGTAGCGCTGTTTTTCCTTCACAACTCTAATCCTGCTGTTTTCAAACAGTGGGTCCACTTCTAAATAAGCTCTGTGCTATCGTTGCACCATGGTTGAACCTTGGTGCAAGCGGTCAGCAGGCTCACCTTGATGCGGTTGAGCTTCTTCTGGATGCGGCGCCTAACAACATCCGCCCACTCGTGCTGGGTGAAGACGTCGAAGAAGAGGCGGCCAACCAGCATGTTCAGCCACTGCGTGTCCGACTTGGTACCCTGGGCAGGCGATGAAAAAAAAAAAAAACAGATTCGATTTGCAATGAGAAGCGACAACTATGAGAGTGCCGTTGCTTATTTACTGAGGTACTCTAAAGGCCTGTTGTGTATTATGGCATGTCAGTGTGGAACCAGTCACCAACTTAAAAGCTGTGGATTCAATATGAAATTCCCGCTCACCAATCATAGCAGTAGTAGTAGTACACTCAAACCTCATTATAACAAAGTTGCATCTGATACGAAAATAAGTTCGTTATATCCGAAAATTCGTTATAAATGTATATTTGTAACACTGTATAAATGACGAGACTATTCTTCATTTACTTCGTTATAACCAATAATTCGTTATATCCGTGTTCGTTATATCGAGGTTTGAGTGTAGTAGTTATGGCAGTAGTGGGCATCTTGATTTGTGATAATCACCAACATGATTATTAATGAAAGTGTTTGCTATTTAATGTTTAATGAAAAAAATCACAGTTTCACTGCAAGGACGAAGCAATGAAAGTGGTAGCAACAAAAAGGAAAGTTATACGAAGTAAGGCTAGCAGCTAACTCTTTTGGATCCGATCTCGCATAACTCTACAAAACGCTGGTGTAAGGGAATATGGCCGCCGCTCCAGGGAACGAAGCAGTTTTATTCTTGCTGTCTCTCGTCTCAACGTGATGTTAGTGTTGAGAGCACAGCGCGCACAAAGGTATACGAGCAATCTACTGTCTGCCGAAATAGCGCACGAGTCGGCGCTCGCGACTCTGCCCTTATGATGAAAGTTCGCAGTGGCTGCTCGAGTGACACAGCCCACTTTGCTGTTAAAACGCTGCTAACAAAAAAAACTATACCATTACCAGCCCTGTTCCTTTGGCAAGATTGCTTTATGTATAGTGGTATTACTTGCAGTGAACTGAAATTTTGTCAGAGGGCCAGTAAACAACCCTGCGCTCCCATATTTGTGATGAAGAAATAACTGTGCAGTTGTACGGTGTGAACATGCTGCCATAATTTTGTGAATAAGTGGTGTCATAACAAAGTTACAGGGGATAAAACAACCATTACAGCTAGTTTCACTATCACACTTGGCCTTGCCAACCTTCTCTGCCACGCAGAATGGTAGGCATAACCTGCTGTCGTGACTACGTGCATATCAGCAACGTAACATGACACCAGTGATGACATCATCGGCATGCAGCCAACAACTGAGCAAGGCTTCCTCCACGTGTCGCTCGTGTCGGAGTGGCATGGTGAAGAAGCGTGGTGCGAGGTACTGGCTAGGTAAACAAATACGTGACATGCGCAACAACTGCACTACTCAAATTCGCAACACCGCAGAATCAAGGTGCCATTTTGTAGTGCAGGGGATCAACCGATAAGGTCAGCGCTACGTAATGTTGCCCAACAGTGCTATGTAATGTTGCCATTATCCACGGGCAACATTACATCACATCACAGTTGTAATGGCCAGGTGCAGGAGAGAGGTGTGAGAATTATTTTTCGAAACTGAGCATCTGCGTGATGCACAGCACTCTGTATGGATAAGCAAGCTTGTTTTGGAGGTGTAAAAAAAAGTTGGAGTCTGTCTACTGGCCCTTTAGTTGGCTGTTGAGCACTGAGTACTCGCTCACTTCAATTCTCCATTCTCATCCACAACAGCACCACCTTTGTCTTCTTCCACAACAACGAACGAATAAACACAAGGCCCCGCCGGATAAATGACTGGTGTGCTCCACCACCGCAACAGTCATCGTACCTGTGAGAAAGCAGTGCCCTGCGACGATGGAAGCAGCGAGGAGACGCCTGAACTCTTCGGCATCAAGAGAGATGGAGAGATCCACTGCTGCTCGCGGTGCCGCAGCTGCAACTCCTCGATGTAGGTGTCGTACGTGATGAGCTGGTTGGGCGAGTCTTCGAAGTGTGACCGCCTCGCCCTTGGGTCCTTGTCTACAGAAGAAAAGAAGGGACAGGAAGGGCATGCACTTGAAGCACTTCGGTTCTCGCACAGCATTTATCCATTGTCGAAAATGCTAAAGGCAGGAAACGCTGAAGTAACTAGAGTTGGAAACTCTAAAGTCGGCATTTATCCATTGTCGGAAATGCAATGACACCGCAAATGTGACATTAGGACGCAGGCAGGCATGCGCAAGTTTGGCATCATGACGATGACACAGACTTGACATCACGACAAAGATGTGACAAAGTGTGACACTGTGACAACGTTACTAAGTCACAAACCTAATGTTACAATGTAGAATTCACTGAGTGTGACGTCACAGAGACATCACTGAGTACTAAAGAAGACTTCTCTAAGTGTGACGTCACAATGACATTAATGAGTAATAATGCGGATGTCATCCACAAAATATTATTGAGTCATAAAACTTGGTGTCATCGTGCAGGTGCCAAGCATCAAACTAACATTACACGACCAAATCATCGTTGAATATAACACTCTGACGCAGACGTCATACATAAATCTGACAGCATGATGGCGTCGTGTAATCATGATTTGCCATGGTAGCTTAATGGCTATAAGTGTGCACTGGTGAGCTCGAGGTCACAGGTTTGATCCCGGCTGCACTTTTATGGGGGCAAAAGTCAAGAACAGCTGTGCAGTTAAATTTAGGTACACAAGCATCCGGGGCTGCTTCATTGTTCGAACCCAGAGACTCAATATTAACGTTGGCAGCCCAAGCTCTCTCCGAAGCGTTGTAGGATCGGGCCAATTTCCATGGTGTCCTGCATCAAGGATTACTTGAGACAAGGACCAAGACATACAAGAACTTTAAGTTGGGTGAATTTTAAGAATCCATAGTGGTCAAGAAGCGAAAAAGGATGACGAAACTAGAAAGTAAACAAGATGGGAGGAGTACTCATCCTGTCTGCGTTACTTCTTGGTGATTTTGTCCTTATGGGCTTCTTTGAGAGCAAGAAAGGCGAACAGTGCAGTGCTCATCTATCTCTCCTCGTTCTTTTCAGTATGTGATGCCCATTATCTGCACGCAACACCCTGTTACCAGCACGCAATGGCCCATCACCAGTACCCAACGGCCCAAACCAACATGCAGCGCCTCATTACCAGCGTGCAACGCCCCATTACCTGCACGCAGCGCCCCAGTGCCAGCATGCCATGCCCCACTGTCAGTATGCAACAACCCATCGTCGGTATGTGACAACCTGTCATCAGTGCACGACAACCCATTGCCGGCACGTGACAACCACCATCAGTACGCAACAACCCACTGTAAGTACCGAGCAACCCATTGAAGTACGCCCCATTTTCGGTCCATGTTATCACTACACAATGTTTCCCCTAAACAAAGATAGAAGCTCACCGCCATAGATTATGGCCTGCTGGAACCTCCGGAACCACTCCTCCTTCTCCCGGCATGTCCGTGCAAACAGGTACAGCACCTCATGCTCCATCTTCTGCGGGGGCGACGCGAGCGCTGGCTGGGATTCCTTCGACACCGAACCGTTCGTTTGGGCCGGTGCCCTCTCTTGGCTCGAGTCCTTGCGAGCCACAGCATTGCTAGCTGCAGTGTGTGCAAAGGAGACAAAACAGGCACAACTCTCTCTCTCAAATTGATGCCCACAATGTCGAAGGGACAATCTGCACTGGCAATGTGCTCCTCTGACACTCATTCTCATTAATTTCTGTGAAGAAAGTTGAGTGTTGGAAGATTAAGGTGCGACGTAATCTCACTTGGCCAGGAACATGATTATATCTTTAGGTGGGGACACTTCTCAACTTGCTTGCACAGTGCATTCGGCCAGATAAAGTAACAACGGCGTGTCTATTGGTACGGTGATGGCAGCAGATGTCTATCAGCGAGACAACGCATTGTCAAGACAGAAAACCTTTGACGTACTACTGCTATAGCAGCTGATGTGGTCGGTGGCACCGCATGTCACATTTCTCGCGTTCTTTGCTCGGAAAAAACATGGCATGCGTTTCCAGATTTACTTGATAGTGCGCCATAGCTGCATTCGCTGACTAGGAAATTTCGATTCCCCACCAAGTGTCAGTTACTACGGCAATGCCTTTTTGTCTTGAAGTTGCGTTGTCCACCAATAGGTATTTGCTGCCATCACTGGACCGATGGGCGCTCGGTGTTAACTCATCTGGTCGATCCCGTCTTGCGACTGTCCTCACCTAAAGAGCATATGTCCTACACTGTGATCGGGAAGAATGATGCCGAAAATGATAACAGGCACCGTCCAAAACAAACAATTTTTTTAGATCCCATATCCGTCCTCACATGCGGGCCTTGTTCAAAGTCAAGACTAAACAAGAGAGAACATCGGAAATTTGTTCACAAATTTGAACACTGGCGCCTAATTCACAAGTGTGAGCAAGATTTCCTTTGAGAGCCGAAATGTCAGCATTTATTTTAAAGAAAAAAAAAAAAAAGGTTCACCTTGGTTGGCATCTGTTCCAGTTCTCTACAAGATTGACTGTTACTTGAGAAAAAAAAAAAGTGGCTAAACTTAGTTTCTTGAATTCGATCCCAGATAAATTACTGGCAGGCCACTGTAGGCCCCTCAGTAAAAGTAAAAGTTGGTACATAGATTTCTTTCCCCACATTTAAGAAGAGACCTGTTCGCCTGCTCGCAGTTCAGTGCAAATCAAGATGGACCACAAAGAATGCTTGTCTCTTCTATTCTTTTGTGGTCCGTCTTGATTTGCACTGAACTTCTCTTCTTAAACACTGTAGGCCACTGTAACGATATGCAGAGCAGTATTGCTAGTGCGAGGCAGCACATTTCTTTCCCTGCAAGTGAGTGCGAACTCACAGCACGTCAGGTCGTCCTTGGAAGACGCAGTGGCAGCGTCGGCCTCGTCACGAGTGGCGTCCCTCACGTAGAGGTCCTTGACCGCATCGATGACGTCCTCATCGGAGCCTGCGTGAGGTGCCGCGTCATCCTGGTTGTTGGAGTCGAGCTGCATCTGCATCTGCCTCATGTGGTGCTCCTCGGACGGGATCAGCAAGCAGATGGGGTACTTCTTGTTCCACAGCCTGGATGAGTGTGCAAAGCATCGTTGAAAAAAATAAAAGACAAGTCTTGTATACTCCGTTTCATACATCGGATGCAATGCTGTGGAAGCCATGCAAGGAGTTCGGTCAGCAAAATGTGCAAGTCAGTGTGCCCGCACTTGGCTTTCATACTTGTAAACAGCTCATGTGAGCTAAGCAAGAGCCTGTAGTGTGAGGCGTCTGGACGGGCTGCAAGTGAAACGCTAAATATGAAACAAAGATGCTAAGCAATATAGAACAACGTGTTGACAGCCATATATATTGTGGCATGTTTGTTTATAAGGCACAAGGCCATCTTCACTTAACAGGTGGCCTAAAAATAAAAATATCGCCTTACGAATGGTTAAATCTTTAACAGTTTTCAGTGCGAATGCATCTACTTGCAAGAAGTCTCCTATGCCTCTATAGAATTGCACCTGATGATAAGACAGAGTAAACGGGTCAAGTATTGGGCTCCTCTTCTTATGCTCAAAGAATACTGGACACGCAGTCCACACCCTAGTGCAACGAAACATATAAGGCATTATTGTGAAGATTTATTCGTACCTTGTACACAATGGTGAGCCCGCCAGCCGAATCTTGCAAATAACTTGAGCAACATGACAATAACCACTAGAATGCTAGCATAACACACATAAAACATAAAACACACAAAGTAACACAAAAGTGGCATCAGTGAGTTCGACTCAGCATGGAGTAAGCAGGAACATATGACATCATGGCTAGCCACTTTCTCGAGTAACTGAATGCACTCTCAGCAATGGATTGCTTATAAATGAAAGTTCAGGAACAGCTCCCCAGCGGA